>NC_141693.1:1830334852-1830559852 GCF_964263255.1 Lissotriton vulgaris | reverse complement strand
GTGCACATTTACTTTCACCAGGGTGCAGAGAATAGAGAGACGGGCGTTTTCAATAAAAGATATTATTTATTGAGCAGTCTTCCTTCTCATGCAAGAGAAATGAATTGCCACAATTGCAAGACTTGTTATTATGAAAAGTGCGTACAGTAAAAGGAGTATTCCGAAATAATACTGTAAAAGCATTGATATGGTTTCTTAGCCATAAGATAGTTAAAATGAATAAAATATATACATTCATATATACATTGGCTAACGACCTCAACTGGTGCTTCTAACTACGCCTACCCCGGTGTACCTGACCTAATCCTAGTACATGGGAGGGAGTAAGTAGGTAGCAATTTAAGTTAAGTTGGTTTTACCAAGAGTTTGTTTCAAGAATTCTCTCTAAGGGTTTAGTCAGCACCGTACCTCTGGAATAGAATACAGGAGGTCTGGTATCTCCTCTCAGGACCCGATATCCCAGTCACCCACAAAGGTAGGCTGGAAACGCCGGAGCTGGATTTTCTCGGCAGGAGAAAAGACAGCGTCTTTCTCAGCGCGTCAAGGAGGAAGGGCAGCGTCCGTGGGCTTCTCGCGTCTGCTGGGCTCTCTGCAAGGGGACAGCTGTTCTGCTCCAGTATTCACCACCACCGTGTGTTTGCTTAAGGCAACGTTGGTATATTTATACCTGAAAGGTGCCGAGTTTGACGTAAGTTTTTGGACATAAGACGCCAATAAAGATGTCACTAAGAACTGGTCGTTCTTACAGTGCTCGCAGGAGTTCTATTACTAATCAAAACAAAGCAAGCAAGGCTTTCCCAGGTTGCTGGGGGTTTGGTATGTCGAAAGAACTCGGTGTGCTATCTAGGAATCTAAGGAAGTGGCTTCTGCTGTGTCATGGACTGTCATTAACTGCAGAGACGAGTTACTGAAATATGGCTCTGATTGTTATGCCATTATAGGGATATGTATTGATTATAGCTGTATAGGGGCATGAGGTCACAATATTGATCGGGGTCCTAGATAAAACACATCACCCACTCCACGAATTTATGTCCATCAAATTACTAAAAACTAAAGCAATAGGATGCACGTGTATTCCTACCCACCCCAAAATACATTTTTGCATTTGAAATGGTGTATATGAAATATATGAAAATGATAATAGGTACTGTATGTTTTCAAGCATAGTAATCATTCAAAAAATATTGCATATGTAATCAGTTGAACGATTTTGCGAAGAATTACACATGAAATGTCTATAAATACAGAAAAGATGGGCGAGACTATTTCATCACATATAAATACAATTGCTGTAAAATGTGCTAGAGGCTGAGGTAATATTTTGTCTCTAGATCTACTAAAAATAGAAGCTCTGTTCTTTAAGAATAGTTCTACTTTAAGCAAAGTACGAGTGCCAGAAAAAGGTAAATATTTTGGAAAAAAATTAATGTCATGGTGAGCGGGGAAAAAATAGTTCAAAATGCTTCTCAGTAGCTTTTGTTTATCAAAGCTGAAGGCCGAATTGAGAGTTCATGGGAACGCTGTGTGCCGGATTGTTTTCCAAAAAGTTATTGTTTCTGTTCAGGGGAGAACATCATTTCAGACAGGCTCGCAAAGAATTGGTCTACATATTCAGGTGACAGTTCGACCCAGTTCGATAATGCTGTAACTTGGCAGTTGTGAGAATGATTGCTATCATCGATTTCAGGATCAGCAATGCTCACAGAAGGTCGTACCTGGGTGATGCTGCTTCCATTTCTTGCCTTACTGCCACCACCTAGTCGTAGCGCAGGAGTCTCAACGAATGCCGTCATCAGGATTGGTAACCGCTGGGGACAACACGATGCGTGAGCCGTTACTGGACTTAGCAAAGTATCGACATCCATTGGTATTGCTGATGGTAGTGCAAGACAGGTGTCTAACACGCATTCCTCTCCGCATAGCATACATCGAAGTACAGGTAAGATGCAGGTCTGCCATATAGGTCTGAATGAAAGAAACCAGGTCATATTCAGATCTCTTAGCCGGGCTAATCCAAGGACTTTAGTTATGCGGTCCCGGTAGCGTATTGCTAGGAACGTTTCTTCCATTGTTGCCGGAGTCATGTCTGCGTTTGCCATATCGGAGCAGGAGGGTAAAAAATAAAATACCTGCTACGAGTCCCAAACGTAGTGGTAGGCCGCCAAAGATCGAATGGACAAAATTTGGAAAGATACCCAGGACTGCTTCAAATGGTGTTAACAGTCCCTGAAAAATTGTCTTAAATACATTCGAGATACCACTGGCATTCGACATATTTAGGATTTGGCTGAGCATTTCTGTGAAATGCACCAGGCAATTTGTTGATAAAAGTGTATGTATCTCTGAAATTGTCCTTGCAACTTGGAGATCATACGTCTCTTTTGATGACGAGATGGGCACTGTTGTCTGCAAAAGCACAGACTTCATTCTGCTTAAAGTATCAATTCGTATATAAGAGATATTCAAAGGAGGCCAAATCGGAGCCACTGAGTCTCCAGGGCCGTTCGGATACAATGCTTGCATACAGCAAGTGACCATGGAACTCATGCTTAAGAGATATGCTTTCCCTGGCACCAAGCCACAACAGCTGCGATCCGTTATTAGAACGTAACTCCCGTTAGAAAGTTGCCGAAAGAATGGCTCTATTTGTGCTGCAGGTGTGCCATGCTGGTGGCATGAAAGGTTGTTTGAAGTACCCTCACAGGCCCCGTGTAAGTTAATACCTTGGCACAAAAGTATACAGTGGTAATGTGGTTGCATTATCAGGTATTGGCTTTGGAATAGACGGTTTGTTAAGGTCTTTAATCTTGGCTAGTCCAAGAAAGGTTGTTTGTTGAATTGTGTCATTCAAGAACATTATTTGTTCTGGGATCGTGCAGGCTCAAAATAGTGCTTCTAGGCCTTGTACCTGCCAATCTTTTGTACCCCAGATGGTTTTTGTTTCAATGTTATTTTTCCAGAAATCAAAACCAAATGTAATAATTTTTTCATAAAATGCTTCTGAATATATCAATTTAGTATTTGTCAGCATGGTTTTCGTCCCTGTTTTATCCAACAGTTTATAATAAAATGTTTCTGCAATACTTGTGTTAAACCCTGAGAAGTACTGGAATTTCTCATAGAATTTTTTTGAACTGCTTTTAGGTGGAGTAGCACAATGTTACCATTGGTTATATTTAAAAACATTTCTAGGTTGAGCAGATTTATGTAAATAGTGGTCTGCGTAATGTGAAAAACAGTACATCTGTTCATAATTAGATGAACCTTGTAAATAATCATGTTCTGTAAATTTTGCTGACAACACTAAATCCGACATCATATTGTTTATACTTTCAAAATCCCAATCATCAGAGAATGTACTGGGTTTTACAAAGTCACTTAATGAAACCTTAAATTGGTGAGGATATTTCAAGATCTCGACCGGTCCATATATTTCATAGTCTGTTTTGTCCAAAACTATCCCGCCGGGTATTGGAATGGCTGTGACATTTACTGATGATAGTCCTCTTTTCTCGATGTGGGATGATTTGTGAGGCTTCAGAACTAAGTTGATGTTCTGACTTGCTGTGTCCATTGAACTGTATTTTCCCTCAATGAATTTTCCCAAACAAAGTACCATGATGAGCCAAAGAAGGAGGAAAAATACACCTAGCCCAATCCAAAATTCTAACCATGGAGAAATAAGATAGGTTTCTTTGAGTTGATGAAAGATTTCTGTTGCTTTTTCTTTAAAAGTCTTTGTTTCTGGCGTCACTTCAGGGTCGCTTTGATCTTCAGAAAAGTTGTCGAAATTGATGGAGTAGCCAGATGCAGCTCTGTCGATGGTTGGAATTGTTTTTCCTATTTGGCTTTCATTAGCACATTCTGATGCCACATCATTGTAGACTGGTGTTTCATGACGAACTGTTTCAATTTGTGTTTCAAGAGACACAAGTTCCATGGCATTTCTGCATAGTCCTTTTTTATTCACTCAGGGGTGGGGAATTCATATCTCCCGACGCCCGAGACTTCTAGATTTTCTACAAGGGCAAGAGGTTTTAATTTCTGTTTTGTCCGAAGGACAAGTAGAAAGTCCTAAAGTAATTTGATACACAGCTGTTGAACTCTGTTGTTCACATCTAGTTAATAAGTCGCTCAGAGCAGTTTATTAGCACTGAAAGGACGAATGCAAAAGCTGGGGGTTGCACTTTCACTTTCCCCTAAGCAGAAGAACATGATGGAGCGAAGGTCAAAGTTGCAGCTACCTCCGACCCCAGCATGTACATCCACAGCAGTATCAGGCTCACGTGTGGCTTGTGGGCCCCCTCCGGGTCCTTTCATTTACTTTGTGCCTGAGACGAACATCGAGCTTCTGCAGCTCCAGAACACCTGCAGCACTGGCATGTAAGAGACAGCCTTTTCTGTCTCTTGGCCCCCGCTCTGACTTGAACTTGTGAACCCTGTCTTTCATTCTGTGCTTCACCCTTGGGTCTCTTACGGCCCCACGATTCCTCCACATCCTCACCTCCAGGAACTAATGTAAAGCACCTTGTTTTCCCTTCTCATGAAGCTCGTGCCCTCCCCCCCCTCCCTTTGTATTTCCTATACACCTCCGCCGCCATCTCTGACAGCCCTGACCCCTTTCTCTTGGCCTCTCATATCTTACGTGTACATTACATCTCCTTACTTTCCCCATGGGGCTTTCATGCAGGCCTCAGGCCCACACCTATTTTTATACGTGCACTTTGTCTCACTTTTTGTCTTCTTCAGGGTGCACTGTAAACACACAGTTGTAGCAGCTACTGCAGCTGTGAGGTTCTTGATAGGTGTCTTTCATCTGCAGGTTCACAGACAAAGGCTAATTAATGTGAAAGGGTGGGTGAGTGGGTTAAAGGGTGGATGGATAGATGCAAGGATTGATGTAAGAATGGGTGAGTGAAAGGATAGAAGGATTAACGCACGGGTAAATGAATGGATGGGGCGAACGAGCATGGAAGAGTGAAAGGATGGATGGCTGAATGAAATGGTGGATTGACGGCTGAAAGAACTAAGATGGATGGGTGGATGGTTAGGTGGGTGGATGGATGATAGGTGGATAGGTGGGTGGATGGTGGATAGGTGTGTGGATGGATGGATAAGTGGGTGGATGGAGGATAAGTGGATAGGTGGGTGGGTGGAGGATAGGTGGATAGGTGAGTGGATGAATAAGTGGGTGGCTCGGTGGAAAGGTTGCTGGATGGATAAGCGGATGGATGGATAGATTGATGGGTGGATAGTGGAGTGAAAAGGCTGATGAGTGAAAGGGTAGATAGAGGGATTGAAAGGGTGGATGGATGAGCAAAAGGACAGATTGATGGTGGGATGGCTGAAAGGGAGGCTGGATATATGAGTTGAAAGGAGGATGGATGGGATGGATGGATGGATGAGTGAAAGAATGGATGGAAGATGAGTGCAACTGTGGATGGATATCTGAGTTAAAAAGAGGATGATGGGGTTAAATCGTGGATGTATGAGTGAAAGGATGGATGGAGGGATGAATGAATGGAAGGAGGAATGGATGAGTTTGATGGATAGATTTGGAGATGGAAGGATAGGGTTGGAGAAGGGTGTCAGGAACCCCTCATTGTGGCAGCTACAATGGGGGTGCAGCCCGTAATGTGCCTCTTCGGTCTACAACTCAGCAGACAAAGGCTGATAAGTAATGTGAAAGAGCTGGTGATTGAGTGAAAGGATGGATGGATGTGTGGGTGAAAGGGTGGTTGGATGAGTGAGTGTAAGTGTGTCTGGCTAGATGGATGGATGAATGAATGAGTGAGTGAAAGGATAGGTTCAAGGATGGATGAGTGATAGGTATGGTGGATGGACGACTGATGTGATGAAGGAAAGAGTGGATGCATGGGTTATAGGGTGGATGGATTAGTGAGAGAAAAGATGGATGGGTGGAAGGATGGATGGGTGGGCGGAAGGATGGATAAATGGATGGATGAATAAAAAGGAGGGTGGATGGAAGTAGTGAAAGGGTGGTGGATGGTGAGAAAAAGGATGGGTGGGTGGCTGCAATAGATGGATGTATAGGTTTGGAGATGATTGGGTAGGTTTAGATATGGGTGGGCGGATGGTTGGATGGAAAAACAATGGTGAAAGGCTATTGGATGAAAGAATGAATGGATGACAATGTAAAGGTAAAATGGTAGATATCAGTGGGCGAATGAAAAGTTGAATGGGTAGATGCTTGGATGGGAAAGACAAGAGCTTTTCTAGAGAGGGTTGCAATGGCTTTCTTCACTTGCTTGGTAGCATAAGAACTTTGGTTCAAAGTGGGGTGTATTTTAATTTTCTGCTCACGCACTTGGCCTGCACTATGCTCCTTACTCTATATCGGCTTATCAGGTGAGCGTGGTGCTGTTTGCCAGCACGTTCTTCCTAGACAGCCAACTGTTTTTGTTCTCAAAAGGCCCACATTGCCACAGTAGTTCCTGGAACTGAACAAAACTACTTTTTGTGCAGATATGCTACTTGTAAAAGAGCAGAATGCTGTTACACACAGTGAAGTCAGCCGATAGATAGAGAAAGCATTTTAATTAAAACAAAAGTTCTTGGTTAAAGCTCAATTGTTAAAGAAAGCCACAAAAGTGCACAATGATGGATGTCCTTGCATTAATGCAGATTTGCATCTTTCATGAATTCACATGAATTTCCTTAAGTAGGCCAGGAAATCATACTCTAGGAAATATTTGTGAATTGCACTTTCACATGAGCTATGAATGTGTAGTTTTGCCACTGCGAAAATCTGTTGAATGTTTACAAGTTCACTTTTCTTCGAACCACATTTTTCCCAGCCCTCAAAGAAATTTTACTACTGTCAGGAGTACATTTCCAACCCTTCTCTGTATTGGAAAGGATTAAAGAGAGCTGATGATAGCCCTCAAAATATGCGCGTTAGTAGGTTTGCATAGACTCGAAAGAGCATTCTAACCCTGTAAATATTGCTTACTGCTACTTCCAAACCCAGCATGTAGACTTGCAGAAAGGATGCAAAATAAGAGATTTGCTAGTATTCAAATCTGTCTATACTATGAGCCTGACATAACCAGAGTGGCAATTGCCAAAGCTCTTTTATGACGAGACTGCTGCCATTATTTGACGGTGCACTATATCGCACTAAAGGGACAAGTGGGTTTTGTTAAAGGACAAGCAGATTTATGAAGCTACTTGTCCCATGGACAACTAGATATTTTACTAAATTCCACAACCCTGTCACTGCAGGTTTATCAAATGTGATTAGTCTTTCAGTTTGAACCTCTTGGATACTTGCAAATTTGGGCATTCTGTTACTTCTTGGGAGTCCACTGGACCTGCTATTGATTATAGGCCACATGGTTGTGGTTTTACCAGGTCGATTGATACAACTCGGTTCTCCTTTTTACCAACAAGGGGCGGTAGTACTACTGATCTTGTTCCGTTGATCGCTAAGACAGGTACTGCTTTTCTGTAAGAAGGCCCAAATTCCTTCTTCACCGCTATTTTCTCTCTGACCAGATCCCCAATCTTTGGAATCCAGACAGGTCTTGCTGGGACAGGTGGTGTGTCTTCAGTGGTGGTTAGCTGTTGTTTAACTTTATGTTGCTCAGGGCTTTTCTTGTTTCGTTTAAGTCCTGTAAAACAGCCAAACGATCTTTGATGTCAAAGTCTTTATTCTTATCTTCTACCACTGAAGCAAGACTATCTAAGTCCTGAACATGCATTTTAGTTCCGAACAATAGTTCGTACGGGCTGAAACCTTTAAGAGAATTTCTTGGCAAATTGTTAAGACTACGTTGGACACTTATTAAATGCTTGACCCACCCATCACCTGAACCTATTACCTTTGCGGTTATAGATTGCTTTATGTCTCGGTTTTTTCTTTTCACTACCCCGTGTCCCTCAGAATGGAAGGGACAAGAGAATCGGAATCCAATGCCCATGCTGGTCATGGCCTCCTTATAAGCTCGAGAGCTAAAAGCAGGACCCTAGTCAGAATGAAGCATGGCAATTGCGTATGTGCCGATAAAGACTCGCAAATCTTTTATAACAGTTCTGGCGTCAGCCGAGCGCTGGGGCCACATTTTTAAAGTAAATGTAGTCTTAAACAATTAATAGGACGCTGGATTGCATGTGTAGATAGCTCTATGCTACCTTCATAAATGGCCATGGCATTACTCCGCTTGACTCGTTACTCCGGTCTCTGTCGCAGTCTGGGCAGTTCTTTACAAATTTATAATGGTGCAGGCTCATCCCCGGCCACCAGTATGCTGATTGTAATTCGGTCAGAGATACCTTCATCTCTTTGTGCCTTGGACCTTCACCCATGTGTGCGTCTGCTATTAATAACTTTCTCCGATTCGTGTTTGGAATTACCCTATCCCCCACTCAAGGGATTCGAGCAAAAGGAACGGAGTTTGCATCAATTAAGTATGTATAATTGAGTGGATAGTTCACAGGTAATGCTGCACAGTTGCCTTTTGAAGACGTTTTTACCGCCAGCATGGTTTCCCCGTCTATGTATTTTTCTGAACGCTTTTTTGTGGCTACGGAAGCCGGTTTAGTTGCTTCCGCTGTGGCTAAATTAGCCAATGAATTCCCTGCAACGTGAACGCCATCACGTTGATGACTCAGAGTGTGTATCACGTGAGTCTTCTGTAGTTCTTTCTGAAAAAGAACTACCTGTTTCCAGAGCATTTTATGCTTGATTGTGGCACCTGTGTCATCCTTGTAATAATTTTTAACCCAGCTCTGCAAATCATTATTGTAAGAATTGACGCAAAAATGCGAATCGCACACGATTAGTGTTGGGAATTCACGTTTTGCTTTTTCAAGAGCCATCTTTAAAGATCTGATTTCAGCTCGCTGAGCCGAACATTTTCTCAGTGATTCAGTTTTTGTTATTTTCGGTCTGAATTTACCGCAGAGCCAGCGACCTTTAACAATTGCGCAGGCTGCATCGTAGGATTTATCTTCTACATTGTAATGCTGTACAAATCTGTCTGTATAGATTATACAGGAGTACTGTTCTAGAGGGAGAATTTCGATTGGCAGAGGATATTCTTTTTCATATTTTAAATCATTCCGTTTTTTCATGTGCGGGGCGAAATAGTATTTCACCTCTTCTGCAGCAAGAGAGTTTTCCCACTGTATCCATTTCGGATCTAGTGACACTGTAGGCAGGTTTACTGGGCTGAATAGTGCCTCGAAGGCGGATTCTGCTGTGAGAACAGTGATCCTTTTGCCTTGTGCTAGTGCCCGTTCTTTCGCTATAGCAGTTTGCACTGCCTTTACAGTATTTTCTGTGAGACTGAATGTTTTTTCTGCTTGTGTGTACAAATGTGATTTGTAAGCTATTGGTACCATTTCTCCCTCATTAGAGGTCAGGTACGTGAATCCGCATCTTCCTGGGATGACCCGGATTACAAGGTTGCGTGTATTGTCACATGTTTCTAATTTTGTTTTAGCTAACATGTCTGTTTTTGAGTCCAGGTGATTGGTTTAAAATCAGGTTTTGTTAATTCGTAGAGAGGTTTAATCCTCTCTGCATAGTTTAGAATGTAAGTTCTTCCGAAATTCAGGAAGCCTAGAATTGATTGTAAGTTCTTCAGCGTTTTCGGTGCTTGGAGTACAGCGCACTTCTCTAAGAAGTTGTCCGCTAGGCTTTTTCCTTCACTTGATAATTCGTATCCTAAGAATAAGACTATTAGATGGGCAATTCTTTTTTTTTTTTTTTTAAATTTTTGAAAACCTTTATTGTGCATAAGGAAGCATAACAAATATGGGCCTACAACCATCCGGCCGGCCACGAATAATCAGTTAGCACAACAGCTTACGTTATGGCGACACAGTGCTGTAACAGAATCACAAGCATTTAGAGGAAGAAAGACTGAAGGATATCGCAGCACCGTGTCTCAGGATGGATGTAGGTTTAATTTTAAAGTTTTTTGTATGCAACTATTGAAGTCAGGCCGTAGTGTTCCGTACCAATAAAATAAAGTTAAGAATAAGGTCCATGCAGGTGGGACATGACGTTAGCAACTGTACCAAGCAAGTCAGAGATCGATAATCAAGTCCCCACCAGGCAGGATGGTTACACAATAGCAATGTTACAGAGCAGCACATATGATCCAGTCACAGTACCACTGCCACCCTGTACCCAGCACTCCCAAACATGGGCAAGAAAGTCGAAATCATAGAGGAGAACAAAACAGGTCCCATAGAAACTAATAAAAATGAAATATAACCCCCCACCCTACACACATGCAGAGGCTATGGCCTACCCCCCCCCCCCAGCAGCGTGCCTGTCGCCCTATAAACCCGAAATTTAGGAAGAAGAAAAGTCGGAAGAAAGGAGAAGGAACAGCAAGAGAGTGCAGAAAGAAGGAAAAAAGGGGAAGAAAAGAAGAAGAAAAAGGAAAAAATGTCACTCTTGAATATAGGGAGGGAGAAAAGAGCAAGCTAATCTACCACTCCCAAGAGAAAAAGTGGGGGGGAGGAGCCCACTTAACTTCCGAACTCCCGGGGCCCCAGCCATCCACTGCGTCCCACACTGAAAACCTCCTACTCCAAATGCAACAGCGCTGTATTAAAGAGCAACAATAGGAGGAATGGAGAAATCATTTCACGATGTATGCGCCCAACATTTACAGAAGCAGTCCCAGTCTCCGTGCAGCCCACCCGAGAAGTCATAGCATCATTAATCACCCCAAACACGACATGATAGCGGGCACATGACAAAGCCAGTCGCTAATAATAAGGCATTCTCATTCAGAACCCCGGACCCTTGCAGAACCCCCCTCCCACCATCAAGGAACACAGCAGTACAGGATAGTCACGAGCTCAAATGGGAAGGTGGCTACAATGGCAAATCAGTTAGTAGAACAAAACGATAAATAGTCCGGGTCTCCGCCAGCCGATCAAACAAGCCGAGGTGAGGAGCCCCTTCAACCCTGTCCCGATCGACGAAACCTCTCCAGGCAGGACCATCGCAGCGGATACATGTCCGGCAGAACAAAGGAGCAAAATGGCCGCTCTCGACATGGAGGGAGCAGAAGAGAGGAAGATGAGCGTCCACGATCTCCTACTAACACAGCGGCCAGGATGACAAGCCCCCCTTGCCATGCAAGATGTCGCCCACTCCGGCAATGTTGAAAGAGGGCCCCGAGGGTTGCACCCTCAAAGGGAGCAAACAGCTGGGAGAGCGATAAGCAAAGCCTTGAGTGCAATTGTTCAGGCAGAGTCAGAGTTCCCGGAGTGAGGGGAAACTTCGTAGCAGTAAAAGCATCGGCAGGGAGGCACGCAACACTGTAGCTAGGAACATCGCGATCCTCCGCTCGCACTTGTAATAACACTGTATCCATTTGCTTTTTTTTTTTTTTTTTTTATATTTAAAAATTTTATTTCCATAATTTGCACAGTTTACACATCATACATTTATACATTTCGTATACTACATTTCATATTATTTGCCTGTAAAGTAAAACATAGGAACACGACAGCGAAAAGCCAAAAAACACAAAGGAATAGCCCTTAGACCTACTGAGGCCCAATATTCTCTTTCCATCTAATTATGGGTTCCCATATTTTTAATCCTCTCATTTTACCTCTTATCCCTTTTCTGGAATAAATAGGTTTCTCCAAATTATAGACTGCCAACAAATTAGCCAACCAGGTTTGCATGGTAGGTGGATTTTTATCTAACCATGCTCTAGCTATAGTCAGTCTATAAACTGCAGCAGCCACAAAGATAAATTCTTTATGTATTATATCTCCATCCTGATCCATCCCCAACAATAATACTGATGGTGTGAGGGTTATACGTAACTTCAATGACCTAATTAAAAATCGTTCAACATTTTCAATCAGTGTGTACAGCTGTGGACAAGTAGCAAAGACATGTATTATATCCGCCTCTGGATGATTGCACCTTGAACAAGTAATGCCCGTAGTTCCTCCCCATTTAGCTATTCTAGCTGGGGTAAAGTATAAGAAGTACAAAGTTTTATAATGCTGTGATTGTAAAGGTGCCGAACATAGAACCGTACGCGCAAGCTCAAGTGACTCTTGAAATAATTCTTTTGGAATACTCAGTTTAGATGCCCATTTGTTACTAAATTTCTCCATATCATCTACTTTTCCTTTCACCAGGCATGCATACAGGCTCCTAATTGTACAATCTCCAGAGATTTGTATTTTCTCTAAGATTTCATTACTCTGGAATCCTGCAGGTCCTCCCTGCTTATTACCCAAAAAGCTCCTAACCTGGAGATATTTAAAAAAAGATCTCCTATCAATGGCGAATTTCGTCACTAGATCTGTGAACTGTAACATCGCTTCACTCCCTCTGAGGTCCCCAATCTGACCAATTCCCCTTTCAGCCCAGCCAGCCATTGTACTATCAGCAAAAATTGCTGCGGGTAATGACCTATTCTTGTACAATCTGACATATCTGTTAAACCTACCAAGGCCTGATTTCTTTAGAAAAACATTCCAGATTCTAAGAGCAGCATTTAGTGTTTTAAACCTGGTCCTTTTGTAGTACCCATACTCCGTACAATTTAAAAAACAATTTTCAGCTTCTTCA
Organism: Lissotriton vulgaris; assembly: GCF_964263255.1. Classification (NCBI taxonomy): domain Eukaryota; kingdom Metazoa; phylum Chordata; class Amphibia; order Caudata; family Salamandridae; genus Lissotriton; species Lissotriton vulgaris. Next base: position 1,830,547,263 of record NC_141693.1, on the reverse strand, counting down.
CCCAGAACAGCCTTATAAACTTCTGTCGACATACTTGTAACTTTTTGTGTCTTGCCACCTCCCCCAATTAACCCCTGCATATACTGCAGGGCAGCAGCAAGATAGTACATCCTGAAATCAGGCACTCCCCACCCCCCTTTTTCTCTCGGCAAAGCCATAAATCTATAAGCCCTTCTCGTCTTACCTTGCGCCCATATGAATTTATTCAAAATAATCTCTAATGAGTTAAACCACTTATTCTCAAAAAAAAGGGGGATGGCTCTGAAAAAATAAAGGAACTTAGGAAGGATTAGCATTTTGATAACATTTGTAGTTCCTACAAGAGACAAATGTAAATTGTTGAGCCTTTCCAGGTCATTTTTGACTTTTGCCAATAGGGGGGCGATATTAATTCCCACAACATTATCAATGTCTGCCGAAATAGCCACCCCTAAATAAACTGCCGAAGTAACCACACGCGGATCATTACAATTAGAATATCCATTTTCTACAATCTGAGTCTTTGCTTTATTAAGACTATACCCAGAGATTTGCCCAAATAACTCCGCTTCCCGTTCAACTTGACCAATTGACATATGAGGGTCAGAGGTGAGAATTGCCACATCGTCTGCGTAGGCTAGGGATTTGACAACGCACCCATTCAATCTAACTGGCGTGATCAAAGGATTGCCTTCTAATCTGTGGAGCAATGGTTCTAAATACAGGGCAAATAACAGTGGGGATGATGGACACCCCTGTCTTGTCCCCCTTCCTATAATGACATCTGCTGAATATCCTCGATTAACTCTGATTCTGACTATAGGATCAATATATAACCCCTGTATAGCCCTAATAAAGCCCTCGCCTATCCCCGACCACCTCATAGTTTGCCATAAATACTTCCATGAGACCCCATCGAATGCCTTCTCGGCGTCTAAGAAGAGTGCTGCCATAGGGTCTCCCAGGCCACCTGCAGCGTCGAACATAGTTAGAACCGTCCTGGTATGCTGCGTTGTCCCTTTGCCAGGTATAAATCCGTGTTGGACGGGGCTTACCAAACTCTCAATAACCCCTGACAGCCTTGTAGCTAATATTTTAGAGTAGACCTTGACGTCAGCATTCATCAATGTGATCGGTCTATAAGATCCAGTATTTTTTGGGTCTTTCCCTTTTTTAAGGATTACAATAATATCTGCCCCTCCCCAGGATGGGGGAGACCCATCACCTTTTTGTGCTGAAATCATAATATTAAACATATCATTAAGCAATACATCCTTAAATACTTTATAAAACTCCACCGGAATCAAGTCCGGCCCTGCAGCTTTGCCTGATGGTAGGCTATTCAATGCTGTATTAAACTCATCTAATTGTATTGCAGTCTCAAGTTCTTCTCTTCCATTTTCAGACAATTTACAGGTCTCAACTCCCCTTAAGTACCTCTCAATATCTGTAAAGCTCTCTTCCTTCTCTGGGGTATAGAGGGATGCGTAGTACTCCCTAAAAACCTCTCTCTTGTTCTGTCTCGCTTACCAAGTTAACCCTGTCTATCCTTAATTTCTTTAATATCCGAAGTAGCAAGTCTCTGTCTCGTGCGGACCGCCAATATATGTCCTACCTTCTCACTTAATTCATATGCACTCTCCTTTTTGGACAAATAATTAATTGCCTCTTTCTCTGCAATACATTCTACTGCTTCTGCTTTCACAGCTATAATCCTATACAAATGTGATTCCACTGGAACATTCTGTATTAAGGCCATAGCAAGATCTTCTTCCTCTTTTATCAATCTCAATCTTACCTCCTCCAATCTCGCTCTCTCCTTCTTCTGTCTTGTTAGGACAAAACTAACTGTCTCCCCCCTTATTCCCGCCTTGAAAGCGTCCCAGACGATACCTGACCTGGCAGATCCTCTATTAATTTCCCAATAGAATTTTATCCATTTTTCCATGTGACCTCTGTATGCGTCATCTGTTAGTAATGATCTTTCGAATGTCCATTGTGATCTAATTTCCTGACCCTGTCCTAGTTTAAAAGTTAAAATCAACGGACTGTGATCTGATATTATCCGAGGTTGTTTCTCAATTTGGACATCCTGGAGTATTGTCCTAGAAATTAAAAAGTAATCCAACCTAACCAAAGTCCTATGTGGGGCCGAGAAGAATGTGCTACCATCTACCTGTTGTTGTGAATTAATCCAAGGATCTACCAGGGAATTATGTGTCACCAGATTTACTAGAGCCTTATATACTTTCTTCTTCCTACCCCCATAATGTCCACCCGTCTGCAAGCAAAAGCCATCTGGAACATGTATGTTTAAATCTCCGCAACATACTATTGGCTCTGGCCAATGAGCTAATTCAATATCCAAATATTGTAAAACATCAGGATCATCCTCAGTAGAACCATAGATTGACGTCAGTGTAAAAGTCTTTCCTTTAAAACAGATTTCAAGTATGACCCATCTTCCCCACTGATCTTCTTTCTTTCTTTTAACTGCTATCTCCCTAGTCTTTCCCAAAACTGCTACTCCTCTTGTTTTTGTCCCTTGTTTAGTGTTGGCCAATAACCTATAGCCAAGCTGTTCCATTAGATAGCCTCTTGTACCTTCAATATGTGTCTCTTGTAAACACACCAAGTCCAATCTCAGAGATTTTAGCAGCGCTGCCACCCTCAACCTCTTGTTAACACAGTTAAGACCACAAACATTAATTGAGGCAATTCTACACGTCATCATGCTTCCACAATTTCCTTATATGAAAAACTGAATTTTTTATGTACCACCTACTCTGGAATATGTAGGATGTGTAATCGTGCTGAGTCAAACATTGTGTATCGTGCAACTGTACTTCTTTTTCCCCCCCTCCCCCTCCCGCCCCCCTCTCTCCACAGTTCCCACCCCGGTCTCCCCCCCCCCCCTCCACAGGCAAATAGGTCAACAGACCTATGTGTGGCCGCTTTTGAATTGCGTCAGTCGCTTCCCCTCTCAGCCTAATCTCATCACTAGCTGAGTCCATGGTTCCCCTTATCATTTACCCAATCTGTGCTTATAGTGAAACCCCAACTATCATATCCTAGTCATCAGCTTAAGCCCCCTTCCTATTCTTCAGCTCTTCAATGAACTGCTGTGCCTTAATTTCGGAAATGAACACTCTAATTTTCCCCTTCGTTACAACTTTCAATTTAGCAGGAAAAAGGAGGTATGCCTCTGACCCTAATGCCTGAAATGGTGCGATCAGCTGTCTGAGCCTCCACCTCCTCTCCACCGTGACATGACAAAAATCGGGCCTAGCAAAGAATGCGGTACCCTCAAATACCCTCTTGCTATCTGGTCTAGCTTTGGCAATAATCTCTTCCCTCAACAGGAAGTTACCTACATTTACCAAGATCGCTCTGGGATAAGAGCCCTGTCCATCTTTCCTGGCCCCCTGTTTCAATGTAAAGGGATATCTATGCGCACGCTGTACCTCTGTATCCCACTGCCAATCTGACTCTGGAAAAGCCCCTTTCAACAAGTTCACAACAAACCGTCTTGTATCCTGCCCCTCAATCCCTTCTGCCACACCCAAAAGTCTAATGTTATTTCTTCTCTGACGATTTTCAAAATCTTCCAGCTTCCATTGGAAGTCCTCCGAAAGTTTTTCTTGATCTGACTTAAAAGTTTTGAAATCGCCCATCTCATCTTCCAGCTTGCCTGTCCGCTCTTCAGCCTCTGTTACTCTTTCAGCTAGTTCATCATAGAGCTTGTTCATTTTCCTCATTGTATTTTGAATTTTTTTAGCGTCCTGTCTTGCTCTACGGCTTTCTGCCCTAGCCTCCGCTTGCATCTGCTTGAGTGTATTAAACAGAAGTTCGACTGGGAACTGATGCGCTGTGTCTGAGCCTGCTGGGGTAGGACCTGGGTTATTATCATCCACCTCCTGGTAGGAGTGCGATGTCGCTGAGTAATCCCATAATAACTTCTTCTGGGCCTCCTCAAACCCCCCTGCCAGCTGTCTAGATAGCTGCAAGGACTTCCTTCTAAGGGTGGTATCTTTGTCAATACTTAAGTCTGAGTCTGAATCTGATTGTTCACCCTCCTCTGAGCTACCAGTGCTTGTTTGTTCAGGATCTGTCTCCTCATTCACTGAGAAAAAACAATCTCCCTCTGCCGAGCCACCTTCGAGCTTACCATCTCCATCACCAGCACCATTTTTACTTGCCAGGCTGAGGGAGCTTCCCCATGTTTTCAATGGCTCCAAGCTCGCTAATTTCATTTCATTTTCCACGACCAGCAGAGCACCTAACATATCTGCATTACCAAATTCAGCCGTGGGCCTGCCTTGGCTTCCTTGGTTTCCCATAGATTCTCCAGTCTCAGTCTCAATAACAGTAACAACGTTATTACCTTCTGACTGCATCTTTCCTTCTCCAGTCTCAGTCTCAGTAACAGTAGCAACGTTATTACCTTCTGGCTGCATCTTTCCTTCGAGTTGCTGCAGCTTCTCTGGTCGTGTTTGCCCCTCTGCCACTATCACCGCTGTGTCAGTAGCACTGGTCTCCTCACAGAGCTCTGTCTTGCCGCCGAGACCGTGATTCAGGCGTTGCCTAGCAACCCCTGCAGTAGCGTCGACAGCGTCCTCGAGGACGCTCTCCTGAGCGTCCGGTTTTCCACTGTTTTCCTCGGGTCCCGTGAGTCCGCTGATTCCGCTGCTGCTAACACTTCCCCGTTTTCCTCTTGGGCCCTGCACACCGTCCACGCGCTGGAGGGATCTCGGGGAGAAAGCTTCAGTCACGGTAGGCTGCCGCAACAATGTATCTTTACCTTTCCATTTGTCTTGTTGCCTGCCGGTTTTAATAACATTGCTTGCGCGAAGAGTGTGCTCATCAGAGCTGCTGCATTTCTGATCGGATTTCTTTTTTCCTCCGACCACGACCCCTGTTTTAGGGATAGCACCCAGATTGGCGCCTGGATTGCGTGAAGCTTTACTCATCCCAGTTGTATTCCCTGCTAAATCACTCGGTCCACTCGGCGTCTTCTTGTCCTTCTTATCTTTTTCTCTCTGCATTTCTTGCTTCTCTTGCCTTTCACTTTTCGTCATTTTTGTGGGCATTGTAGACATCGAAGACTCCTGCACTTGAGCTTCAGCCTGCTGTAACAGGGTTTTCCTTTTAATCCTTAGCGCGATTGTACTCATCAGGATTTTGGCACCTTTCTTCAGACAGTTGAAGGCACGATAGCAGTAATAAACTTGCTTAGCTATTAACCCTGAGTAACTTGATTTTAAAAGCTCTGGCTCATCCTGTACCAGCCATATCAGTGCCATTCAGAAGAGACTAGGAAGACCATGGATTCCAGCTGTACATTCTGCTACTCTTCCTTAGGCTGGAGAGGGGAAAAGTGCGACTGCTCACAGCAATCCAGCGTCGGCCATCTTGCCTCTCCTGCACAGCGCCATCTTGCCTCTCCTGCACAGGCAGGACCATCGCAGCGGATACATGTCCGGCAGAACAAAGGAGCAAAATGGCCGCTCTCGACATGGAGGGAGCAGAAGAGAGGAAGATGAGCGTCCACGATCTCCTACTAACACAGCGGCCAGGATGACAAGCCCCCCTTGCCATGCAAGATGTCGCCCACTCCGGCAATGTTGAAAGAGGGCCCCGAGGGTTGCACCCTCAAAGGGAGCAAACAGCTGGGAGAGCGATAAGCAAAGCCTTGAGTGCAATTGTTCAGGCAGAGTCAGAGTTCCCGGAGTGAGGGGAAACTTCGTAGCAGTAAAAGCATCGGCAGGGAGGCACGCAACACTGTAGCTAGGAACATCACGATCCTCCGCTCGCACTTGTAATAACACTGTATCCATTTGCAAAGCGCACGCAGGTAGTAGAGAAACAGGTAGCCTCGGCCGCTTTAAGGAGAACACAGCCTCATCGATCCTATCTCCTAGTTCTTGAGCCATGTGCCGCCATGTTACTCGTAGGTCTGTGATGGCATCAAGAATATCGCCACAGGTCAGGTCACTCCGTAACACCAGCCGATCCCCATTGCACAGCGTCGCATCCGGATCTACGCCCGGGTCAAGTGCGGGCAGGTCCGCACCAGCTGGGGACAAGGGAACAGCCCACTGGTCTTGCTGAAGGGCAGGCGCCATTGCGTTCTCTCCCACGGATCCACACTGGAGGGAGGGGGGCGATTCCGTTATGGAAAGGCAATCGTCGCTCCCCAGAGGGGCATGCAGCTAGCAGAGCGGAGGGCCCCACACAATGAGATCCCCCTCGGCTCCCGGGGGTACCAGTAGCGCGCGACCAGAAGGACGCCGCAAGATGGAGTCCGCCCAGGACAAAGGCAGCGTAGGAGCGGAGAGCGAGGAACAAAGGGATCCCGTTTCCCGGGCACACACTCCTCAGCAAACTGGAGTCGCGCCTCGCAGGACAGGATGAGCTCCTTCCGTCTCCCGCAATCAGGTCAGTTCAAAACGCCGGCGCCTCCACTGCCCGTCCGCCCATCTGGGAGCACCAGTGACCTGCAGCGACAATCGGCACCAGGGTCGCGGGCAGCCCCGGTAATCGGCTAGTTACCAAGTCCTCGTCCAAAACGGCCGGCGGAGGTTTCAAATGAAAGCGACTGTCCTCAGCGCGGTCGTGTCATCGTCTCAGTGCGGTGTAAGCAAGGATTAGTGCAGGATTTCAAAGCGGAGCAGACGGCTTTGGGAGCCGGGCGCTCACACGTCCGTCCCGTCCGCCATCTTGGCTCCTCCCCCCTAGATGGGCAATTCTTGACTTTTTAAAGTTGAATTTGTAACCCTCTGCTGCGAACCCAAGTATTATGGTGTTCACTGTTTTCAAGTGAGTATCCAAGTCGTCGTCAGTGAGATAGATGTCATCGACATAAGATAATGCCTCATCATCATATATTTGTAGTAACTCTGTTACTCTGGCTGAGAATAGTCCTGGGCTGTTCTTGAATCCCTGTGGGAGCCTACAGAAATTTTTCTGTGACCCCATTATTGAGAAAGCGGTCAAGTACCTGCTTTCTGGTGCAATATTTTGGCAAATGTCTAATGTCGTTTTGTATTTTTTGCGAACTATGTTATTCATTAGTGATGCACTGTGCGAATTTTGTACCACAAATATTTTGCAACGTGAGTTAAGGTGTCTGTAGTCCAAGACTAAACGATACAAATCGTCCGGTTTGGAGACAGGAAACAAAGGATTGTTCATTTGAGAGGTGCATGTTTCAATTACCCCTTGGTATTCAAGTTGATCTAAAATCTCCCTGACCTGTCTTTTAGCTTCTTGCTTAATTGGGTACTGCCTTTGTGCAGTTGGTTGACATTTTAACTGGATTTTGTGAGGAGGAGAGTTCTCATCCCATCCTACATGATTTTTATATAATGCTGGTGCCTGGGCTACTGTCCATTTCCTTGCATATATATATAGTGTGAATTGGAATGTGATTTGAGAAGGCAGGCATAATCATTTCTTTGCCATGAGGGCACTCCCTGACAAACTCTGGGGGCCAATCTTTCTCGGCTAACAGGATGTCATAGCCTTTTGAGAGGTTATCCCAAAATAGACCCCTTATTTTTCTAGTCTTATCTCCCTCTATACGCAGTGTTATTTCGTATATCTTATGAGGTTCGCTAACTGGTGTCTGCAGTTTCTACCTGAATGTATTCATTCGTGTCCATTGTCTCCAGATGACTCATCAGGATCTTGCGAGCTATGCTGATTTCTGCTGCACTGTCTAGCATTGTCTGTGCCCACTCTCCGTTTTTCAGTTGTGTCCTCAGTATTCTCGGCATGTTCGATTACTCTAATACTGGCTACCTGCTTCCTTGGGAATTGTAATTTTTTACTTTGAGCAGGTTCCTTGTCTTTAGACATGGCGTGCTCTTCCCTTGGGTCTGACCGTCCTCTTCTTTCCGATTTCTGCGAAAAAGATCGAGAGGGACGTGTATCAATACTTTGATATCTATCAGGCTTTTTCAAGTTATCCCTATTTCTAAGGTTATATCTTTTCACAGAGTGTTCCCTCTGGGGAGACTGGTGTTCTCGAGTCGGAGTTCTTTCCCTCCGCAGAGGAGACCTTCCTCTGGACTGGAAAACTTTTCCTTTGGGAGTGGATTGTTTATTTCCATCCCAGCTTTTTTTAGGAGTGTTTAGATTATTTTTAATAAATAATTTTTCAGGATTTTCGAGTAGTTGGGGTTTTACAGGTTTCCCACCCAAACTATCTCTACCTAATTCTTCATAGCATTTTTCTATAATTCTGGCAAGCTCAATTGGTTGATCTGTTATATCTGTTTCTTTCAATTTCTGGCGGATCGCCACAGATGCTGCTTCTCATTTTATGTTGGCTAGTAATATAGCCGAGACCTGCTTGAAGTCTTTCAGTAATTTCATACCAAGAGTTAAAGCAGGTTCTGGACCGTATTCATTCTGAATTTGTTTCAGCACATCCGGTATTACCGCCATGGACGGAACACCATGTGTTTTTGTGTAAATGGAAGCAAAGAGTGTACCCAAAGTGTCACAGTCCTCCACATGTGGTGCGACCCCCATTGGAAGGCAGATAGTCAGAATTCTGTGTTTCTCAATAGGGGTAGTATTTGGGAATACTGCCTCTATTTGAGTAATTTTCTGTGCTAACCAGAAAGGAATTTGTTCCCGTTTTGCTGGAGTTTTTCCAAGACATGATTGTATGTTCTGTGGTGTAATTTTATTTGTGTTCCCCTGATGAGGGGTCAGCTGTGGAACATTAACAGCTGTTTGGACTGTTGCAGTCCGCATTACATATTGGACTAACTGTCTATGTATTTTAATTAGTAATTTTAGCTTTGCTAAAAGTTCTTCTTTTGACATTTTATCAATGTCTGGATGTGGTGTGTAGCTGGCTAGAACCGGCCACGTTGCTCCTGGTCTATCTAGTGGACCGAGCCTGGTAATGTGATCATTATGTTTTAGGGCGCCTTTAAACCAGAGCAGGTGCTCTTGGTATTTTAATGGGATTTCAATCTCCTCGAAAGGAGCGTACTCTTCCGGTGGTTCCTCTATTTTGTAATAGTGGAACTCGTGTGTTGTAGCGTTTGCCGCTGGAAAGTTTATTCAAGAATAGAATACCTCTGTCTGCCGATATTCGTGTGCCTCTATCACGAAAATGACTGTACCACCTCGTGATGTCAGTCCGTTTTCTATAAGTTTTGAAGTTATAGATTTTCTTATGTTTGCAGGGATGATAATCTCACCCGATTCATTAATCCCTGTAACATCGGGACCCTGTTGATTCGCGTCTACTGCGACTTCATTGGTTCCGTTGTTATTGCCATTTTCTGACATTGTATTAATGAAGGTTTGCAGAGCAGGTTTCCAAGGAAACAAAGATTAGGTGCACAATATTTTGTAACACTGTATCCTTCAACGTTGATTAAACCAGAATCTCTACATAGGAATCTCTTCCTACTACGTTCCGGCGGATTTTAACCTTTCACCCACTCCAGACGTCTATTGGAGTATTTACGGGAGAAAGGGTCTGTGTGAAAAAGCACGACTGAGTTACTCTAACGTCTTGCGTTAGTTTTATCGCCTTACCAAACGTTGGGCGCCATGTAGTGTAGTTCCTATTTTCCCTACAGGCTCTGCGCATTGGAATAACATAAACAGCAGTGTAGACGTAGGACTGCGGTCTTCTAGGTCTCTACTGACTATGTTAGACTTAATTTTAGGTTTGCGCCAGCTAGCTCAGAGGTCACTGGAAACTTTCTTGACCGAATAGGATGTCAGGATTATGGTTCTGAACGGGACGCTGTCCGCGCAATGCGTATCATTTGGCACCTCAATCAACCGAACTACATTTCCCAGAGGGCCAAGTGGTTACGCGACGCAACGCGCTAACCACACAATTCCCGGAAGTAAAACAATGAAGCGACGGCTGTCGGCGCCGATAATTCTTACCAAGCTGGGGTAAGAGGTTTGCAGAGAACGGTAATCCGACACAACCGTGAGTAACAGCTATTGTGAAGAGATTTGCCTGGATTTTCTCGGAGTGGTTCAGGCTGTGTTCCGGGGTGCGTTTCTGGTGATTCACTCGGCTGAGTGGATACGTCTGTTTTCCCCGTTGGCTGAGAAGTGCAGCTGCATTCTCTTGCGGGGAAAAGAACTTTACGTAATTTTGGAGTGTTTGTTTACCACAGGAGCTGAACGAGGGTTCTTATATATCTGTGGTTATATTGGAACTTGTTCTCCTGTGACACGTAGTTTGGGCTCAAGCTAATATATGGGTATAGACTTTGTGGATGACAAAGGATTGTCAAAGACACTTAATTGCACATGAACATTCACGCATAAAGGTGTGAGCAGAACTGATAAGGGGGTGAAGCAACCTTCATTGATTGTTATATCATTTGTCTGCCGACAACTTTGTTTTGTTATCTTTTCTTCAGTGCAGGAGAGAACCTACAACGGGGGTTATCTAATCAAAAGGACTCGACCAGCCCAAGGCAAAACACTGAAAGAAAGTGGTAGGTGAGGTACTGAACTAATGTACATGCACTCTGTGAGGAAGATAGCATCACCTTATATTCTTCCTTGTTCTCTTTCAGTTGGTTGCCATTTTGGATAGAACCCTAGCCTCTCTCTCTCCTGTTTATAAAGACCTCCTATTTTTCCTTTACAGGTAGAAGGGTAGACATACAGGGGTCTCTTGTTATATAACTCGTTGTATGCAGGCTTGAGAAGAAAAGATAAGAAAGTGGACATTATTGTAAACGTATTATTTCTGTTGTTTCAGATCTCCCTCCCCGCTGTCCCCTTCCTTTCCCGCGCTCATGGGACCATTCTGCTCGTCTGTGGTTACCAAGTCAGACAGCGGGATTGTTACGACGGTGTGGGTAAAGGGCTTTCAACACAGCCCCAAGGAGTAGTGCGACGGAGCCTGACAGAATTATCGGCCCAAGAAAACGGTCCTCCTCTTGGCTGTGTTGAAAGACAATGGCCACGCTTGATGACGTCCTGGCAGCCCTAGCCTTAGTGCAGACAGAACTGGCAGCCTCCAATAGAGAAGTGGCGGCTTCCAGAACTGAAAATGCTCAATTACGAGCCCGTATGGATAGAATGCAGGGGAATCCGTTTGATGCTGGGGCGAGCGCTACACCTACCCCCTCTTTAGTCGTGGAAATGCCCACACAAATACCACTAGCTCCCCCTGAACGGTTTTATGGGGATAATAAAAAGGTCAAGGTTTTCATGACACAAGTGCTCTTACACTTCATGTGTAAACCTAAAATGTTTTCAACCAGTCAGGCTCGGGTAGCGTTTCTAATTTCCTACCTTGGGGGGGAAGCAGCGCAGTGGGCTGTCCCAGTGGTTAGAAGAGATGACCCCTTGCTCTACGACAGGGACGAATTCAGGGTAGAGTTCGAAAAAACATTCGATCGCAGAGCAGAAACGTTTTCAGCGGACAGGGAGTTGTTGGTCCTTAAGCAGGGTAACACAGATCTGGTGACTTATTTGAATAGTTTCCGTCGATTGGTTGCAGAAACAGATTGGCCCGAGGTCAAACAATCAGTTTTGTTCTATCAGGGCCTCAACGATGAAATGAAGGATGTGCTGGCACATATCGACCCGCAACCCCGTACCTGTTCGGCTCTCATAGAACTCGCTCTACGCCTGGATCATCGGATAAGAGAGCGGAAAGGCGAATTAAGAAAGAAAGAGCCAATAGTGGTGGTTCCTGATCGAGGTGGAGGGGTTGGCGACAAAACGACCTCGGCACAAGACGCCATGGAAATAGGAGCAGTTCGGGCTTCTTGATCTTTTAGCAAAAAGGAATATCGCAGAAAGAACGGCCTTTGTTTATATTTTGGGAAAAAAGGTCATTATCTACGTGAATGCCCAACAAAGTCTAAGACTGGAAGGTATAGGACAGGACAAGCCGCTGCCGGAGCATCGGATAAGAAGACGGAAAACTCCAGTGCTTGACAGCGGAAGAAGGGCTACCCTCAGGCTTGACCATCATCCCTCCCATAACGCCTGGTTGTGATCAGGAAAAGAATCATGTGTTTTTGTCCTTGTCTTTATTCGTGGAATCCGGAGAAAGAGAAGTCAAAGCTATGGTGGACTCTGGGGCCACAGGTTGTTTCATAGACTATGCTGAAGCGGAACGATTGGGAAGACGGCTTATTTCCAAGAAACAACCTGAACTGGTATTTGCGGTGGATGGCAGTGAACTGATAGCCGGACCCATCAAATACCATACCTCTGAATACAATTGTATCTACAACGGTAACCACCAGGAGATGATCTCGTTTAATGTGATACAAGCACCACAATATGGCATCATTTTGGGGCTTCCCTGGCTCCAAAAACACGAACCATACATTCAATGGACTTCTAAAACGATCAGTTTTGTTTCGGAATATTGCAAAGAACATTGCATAGTGACTGCGGAGTGTCCATCTCGAGCCTTGGCGTTGTTACATAACATCACCACTGCCGCAGAAAAAGAAGTGGAGTTACAAGTTATAAGGCTTTTTCGGAGGTGTTCAGTGAGGATCAAGTCGAGGCACTTCCGCCTTATAGAACATTCGATTGTCGTATCGATCTCATTCCAGGATCAATAGTACCAAACGGCAGGCTCTACGCTCTTACCGTACCCGAGAATGAGTACCTAAGGGCTTATTTGGACAAATACCTGGCTACTGGGTACATCCGACCTTCAAGATCACCGGCGTTGTCGCCTTTATTTTTTATCCCTAAGGCGAACGGAGAGAAGAGGTGCTGTATAGACTATTGTGCTTTGAATTCCATAACTATAAAGAATCAGTACCCTTTGCCCTTGATCCCGGTCTTGCTGGAACAAGTCAGAGCAGCTACTATCTACAGGAAGCTCGACCTACGAGGGGCATACCATCTGGTCCGCATTAGAAAGGGCGACGAATGGAAGACGGCCTTTAAGACGCAGTATGGGCTCTTTGAATACCTAGTGATGCCCTTCGGGCTTTGTAACGCCCCGGCCGTATTTCAATTCTTTATGAATGAGGTACTGAGGGGGTTTCTGAATCGCTTCATAGTCGTCTACATCGACGACATCCTGGTGTACTCCAACTCAACAGATGAACATCGAATACACGTAAGCAAGGTGTTGGAAGCCTTGATGTGTCATCATCTTTATTGTAAAATCACAAAGTGTGAATTTCATGTGACAACTGTTGAGTTTCTGGGGGTAATGCTTACTCCCTCAGGTCAGGTTATGGCGGAAAGGAAAGTTAGAGCCATAAAAGAATTGCCTTGTCCATGTACAGTCAAAGACATCCAGTGCCTGTTGGGCTTTGCCAATTTTTATCGGTGCTTTATCAGTGGACTTTCTGCCCTGGTGACCCCCTTAAACCGCCTCACCAGAAAGAATGTATCGTTTCTTTGGGATGCTGAAGCGCAACAAGCGTTTGATGGTTTGAAAGAGGCCTTCACCCGAGCACCTGTCTTGACTCACGCCAATCCGGAACTGCGTTTTGTGGTAGAAGCAGATGTGTCTAAAGTAGCTTTAGGGGCTGTTCTGTCCCAGAGAAACGAAAGCACAGGAATCCTACACCCCATTGCTTTTATGTCAAGGAAGCTCAGTCCTGCAGAAATAAATTACACCATCGCAGAAAAGGAGCTACTGGCGATAAGAGACGCCTTTTTGGAGTGGAGACAGTGAAGTAGTGTGGCTCACTGGTTAGAGGCGGCAGACCCGAGAGCAGAGGACGGCCCGGGACCAGGGTTCGATTCCCGGCGCGGCAGGTTTCTGGACCAGGGTCAGCGGACTCGATAATTCTCTCGCCTCGGTGCCCACTCTGATCAGCGATCACACTCGGCAACTCTGGGCATTAGCTTGCCTCATCTTCACTAACGGCCCCACCAGACCGCCGGGGATGCCTGGTCTCACCCTGGAGATACCCATTAAGGGACCATCTCTCAGGGAAGCCAGGAAGGGTTTCGCAGCGGTCGAAGCGCCTTGGGACCCTACGGGTAAGTAGTGCGCTATATAAATGCCTATACATTTACATTGGTTGTTGGGAGCGGTTCATCAGGTCAGGGTCTATACTGACCATCGTAACTTACAATTCATACGAGCAGCACGTCATCTCTCTCCCTGACAGCTACGATGGATGCTGTTTTTTGAGGAGTACAGATTTGTTGTCACTTACAGACCCGGAATTAACAACAAAAAGGCAGATAAGTTGACCCGGCAAGAAAGTCCTGTGATGCATGCCATAACCCCAAACCGATCCATCATAGATCCCACTAAGGTGGTGTGTGTTGCCCAATCCGGAGACTTCTTGCAAGCAGTGCGTTCAGGGGTACAGTCCTGCGTATGGAGAACTTGGCTTCGCCACCATCCGGAATGGAAAATGAAACAAGGAATAGCCATGAAGGGAACACAAGTGCTTGTACCTACCAAAGCATTGCAAAGAACCGTGTTCAAATGGTGTCATGACACGCCTAGTGCAGGCCATATGGGACATGTGAAGACTCTGGAGAAGGCGTTAAGGCAATTCTGGTGGCCTTCCATTCGCGTGGATTTAAGTAATTGGGGAAAACAGTGCGTGCAGTGTGCCCGAATGAAACCAGATCGACAACAACCTCAGGGGTTCTTTCAACCTTTACCCACTCCTGAGACCCCATGGGAAAGCTTCTCCGTGGATTTTATCGTTGGCTTACCGAAGGATCAGGGCAAGACAGCCATCGTGGTTGTTGTGGATTATCTTACAAAGATGGGACATTTTATCGCTTGTGATCAGGTGCCAACTGCGGGTCGATTAGCACACCTTCTATTGGTACACGTGGTGAGGTTGCATGGACTCCCTAAAGTGATAGTATCGGACAGAGGGGCCCAGTTTACTACCGGTTTCTGGAGAGTCTGGTGTTCGGCACTACATATATCCTCATCCTTATCCACTAGTTTTCACCCCCAGTCTGATGGCCAAACGGAGAGGCTCAACCAATCCCTGAAACAATATCTCCATTGTTATGTTCAGGTAGATTCGGATTCCTGGATGGATTGGCTGTGGGTGGCGGAGTTAGCGTATAATAGCACTCAACACTCTTCTACGGGTCATTCCCCTTTTTTCAGCTCCTATGGTCATCATCCTAGGGTTAATCCCTTGGTGCTCCCAAACGATACTGTTCGGCTGCCAGACGTCAAAGCAAGATTGATGCGCATTCGCAAGATACTTCTGGCGACGCGTAGGAATCTTGTTCGGGCCAAGGTGAGGTACAAGGTACAGGCGGATAAACACCGAAGGCCGAGTCCTGTGTACAAAAAAGGGGACTTAGTGTGGTTATCCACAAGACACATCAGATTCAGGAGACATAGTGTGTTTAATCCCAGGTTCATTGGTCCTTATCAGGTGGTTAGACGGGTGAACCCTGTTGCTGTGGAATTGAAGTTGCCTGCTCATTTCAAAATTCACCCTGTGTTTCATGTGTCGCTCCTGAAGCCCTCTCGTGTCCCTGTTTGTCGGGCTCCCTTGCCTGTTTGGGTGCAGAATGAGCAGGAATACGAGGTTCTGCAAGTGTTGGACTCCAGGAGGGTGAGGGGGAGGCTCCAATACTTGCTCTCAAGGAAAGGATAAGGCCCGGAGGAGAACTCCTGGGAGCCGGCTGGTTCGTTACATGCTCCCCGACTTGTGTCCCGCTTCCATAGACTGCATCTGGACAGGCCGGCTCCTGGACAGCGTCCCTTGTGAAGGGGGATGTACTGTCAGGATTATGGTTCCGAACGGGACGCTGTCCGCGCAATGCGTATCATTTGGCACCTCAATCAACCGGAACTACATTTCCCAGAGGGCCAAGTGGTTACGCGACGCAACAACGCTAACCACGCAATTCCCGGAAGTAAAACAATGAAGCGACGGCTGTCGGCGCCGATAATTCTTACCAAGCTGGGGTAAGAGGTTTGCAGAGAACGGTAATCCGACACAACCGTGAGTAACAGCTATTGTGAAGAGATTTGCCTGGATTTTCTCGGAGTGGTTCAGGCTGTGTTCCGGGGTGTGTTTCTGGTGATTCACTCGGCTGAGTGGATACGTCTGTTTTCCCCGTTGGCTGAGAAGTGCGGCTGCATTCTCTTGCGGGGAAAATAACTTTACGTAATTTTGGAGTGTTTGTTTACCACAGGAGCTGAACGAGGGTTCTTATATATCCGTTGTTAAATTGGAACTTGTTCTCCTGTGACAAGTAGTTTGGGCTCAAGCTAATATATGGGTATAGACTTTGTGGATGACGAAGGATTGTCAAAGACACTTAATTGCACATGAACATTCACGCATAAAGGTGTGAGCAGAACTGATAAGGGGGTGAAGCAACCTTCATTGATTGTTATATCATTTGTCTGCCGACAACTTTGTTTTGTTATCTTTTCTTCAGTGCAGGAGAGAACCTACAAGGGGGGTATCTAATCAAAAGGACTCGACCAGCCCAAGGCAGAACACTGAAAGAAAGAAGTAGGTGAGGTACTGTACTAATGTACATGCACTCTGTGAGGAAGATAGCATCACCTTATATTCTTCCTTGTTCTCTTTCAGTTGGTTGCCATTTTGGATAGAACCCTAGCCTCTCTCTCTCCTGTTTATAAAGACCTCCTATTTTTCCTTTACAGGTAGGAGGGTAGACATGCAGGGGTCTCTTGTTATATAACTCGTTGTATGCAGGCTTGAGAAGAAAAGATAAGAAAGTGGAAATTTTTGTAAACGTATTATTTCCGTCGTTTCAGATCTCCCTCCCCGCTGTCCCCTTCCTTTCCAGCGCTCATGGGACCATTCTGCTAGTCTGTGGTTACCAAGTCAGACAGCGGGATTGTTACGAGGGTGTGGGTAAAGGGCTTTCAACACAGCCCCGAGGAGTAGTGCGACTGAGCCTGACATAGGAAGTGATCAGCTTCCCTGGCTCAGACAAGAAGGGATTCAGCTTCCGACAACCGCATAAACATGACAACCTTGCTCCTCAGAATAAGAGTCAATCTCTGGAGTCGTGTGAAACAATAGACAGCTATTTCACTCAGTCAGTTGTGCACATTTACTTTCACCAGGGTGCAGAGAATAGAGAGACGGGCGTTTTCAATAAAAGATATTATTTATTGAGCAGTCTTCCTTCTCATGCAAGAGAAATGAATTGCCACAATTGCAAGACTTGTTATTATGAAAAGTGCGTACAGTAAAAGGAGTATTACGAAATAATACTGTAAAAGCATTGATATGGTTTCTTAGCCATAAGATAGTTAAAATGAATAAAATATATACATTCATATATACATTGGCTAACGACCTCAACTGGTGCCTCTAACTACGCCTACCCCGGTGTACCTGATCTAAGCCTAATACATGGGAGGGAGTAAGTAGGTAGCAATTTAAGTTAAGTTGGTTTTGCCAAGAGTTTGTTTCAAGAATTCTCTGTAAGGGTTTAGTCAGCACCGTACCTCTGGTATAGAATACAGGAGGTCTGGTATCTCCTCTCAGGACCCGATATCCCAGTCACCCGTAAGGGTAGGCTGGAAACGCTGGAGCTGGATTTTCTCGGCAGGAGAAAAGACAGCGTCTTTCTCAGTGCGTCAAGGAGGAGGGGCAGCGTCCGTGGGCTTCTCGCATCTGCTGGGCTCTCTGCAAGGGGACAGCTGTTCTGCTCCAGTATTCACCACCACCGTGTGTTTGCTTAAGGCACCGTTGGTATATTTATACCTGAAAGGTGCCGAGTTTGACGTACGTTTTTGGACATAAGACGTCAATAAAGATGTCACTAAGAACTGGTCGTTCTTACAGTGCTCGCAGGAGTTCTATTACTAATCAAAACAAAGCAAGCGGGGTTTTCCCAGGTTGCTGGGGGTTTGGTATGTCGAAAGAACTCGGTGTGCTATCTAGGAATCTAAGGAATTGGCTTCTGCTGTGTCATGGACTGTCATGAACTGCAGAGACAAGTTACTGAAATATGGCTCTGATTGTTATGCCATTATAGGGATATGTATTGATTATAGCCGTATAGGGGCATGAGGTCACAATATTGATCGGGGTCCTAGATAAAACACATCACTGATGAGATGTTATACCGCGGCGGAGAATATGGGTGGTGGTGAGTGACACCGTCAGAGAGTATGAAGTGAAGCATACAGTGTCTGCCAGAAGTAGGGGCGGGTATGCCGTACCATGTTTGGAACTTGACTTGAGCTTGAAGCGACCGGGTAGACACTGGCTCTGTCCTTTTCCCAATGCTTCACTTCATACGTTCTGACGGTTTCATTCACCGCCACTCATATTCTCTGCCGCAGTTGACATGTGGGTGCCAGGTAGTAGGAAGGAAATGGCATGATGGTCAGACCAGTCACAAGGATCTATGAAGATAAGCTTGACTGTTGATTCTTTGGAGATGATGCTGTCCAGAGTGGCCCCCTTCGAGTGAGTTGAGAGTGAACAGGCTTGGGACAAGGCTTGATCGGCCAGTAGGTCTTTGATGGCATTGACATGAGGATCCTTGTGATCGTTCCAGTGTAAGTTGAAATCACCCTGGAAAATACCTTTAGCGTTGGAGGAAACCTTAGTTGTGATGAATTCCATGAGGTGGTCAGTGAAGGAGTTGTTCAATCCTGGGAGGTGGTAGAAGATGTGTAGATTACACAGTTGGGTGGAGTTGCTGCAATTGAAGGGGGTGAGGTATTCGCAGGAGTCTGTGGTATCCGCTAGAAGTTCCGTAACTAGAAGGTTAGAGCGGTAGATGCAAGCGATGCCTCCTCCTTTCTTGCTAGATTGCCTGTCCAGCCTTGAAATGTTATAGTTGGGAGGGACTAAGAGGTCCAGGCAGGGAGATGAGGATTTGTTAAGCCATGATTCTGTTAGGATTGCTAAGTCAAAATTTTTGTCCGGGATGAGGTCTGCAATATCGGCGGCGTGCTTAGATGCTGATCGGCAGTTGATTAAGAGACCAGACAGAGAGGGGTCGGAGGGAGTGCCAGGAGACAGGGTGGACAGGTGAACAGGGGCTAGATTGCTTTTGACCATGTTTCTGTTGCGGAGGGTAGCTGATCTGTTGGGGTTGATAGTGACCGTGCAGATTGCATGTTCGGCACTCAATTTCAAGTAGACAAGGGGTAGCTGGGGCAGTGTTGTAGTCTCTGTGCTGCTTGTGGACCACCTGGAATAATAAACGACTCTGACCCGAACTGCCGGGCACACCAATGTATATTTTGACACTATACTGATATATTTCAACGGGTGCAGAACGCGGCAGCTAGAGCCCTGGTGGGCCTGCCACGCTTCTGCTCAGCCCGTAGCACAATCTTCAATCTGCACTGGCTGCCAGTAATCAGGCGCATAGAGTTCAAGGCCCTCTGCTTTGCCTTCAAAATTCTTAAATCTGACACCCCTATCATCCTTCAGCACCTTTTGTCTTTGTACACCCCTTCGCGCAGTCTTCGTTCTGCTGGCCAAAATCTGGCACTTGCCCCCGATTTCAGAGATGTAGACTGGGTGGCCGATCGTTTACGGTCTTGGCCTCTAAACTATGGAACGCACTTCCTGCCTACATTCGCACTTTGGATGACCTTTTTGCTTTTAGGAAAGCTGTCAAAACTCATTTCTTTCCTCTGCCTTATTAATCACTCCCTACTCTTTCTGTGTTATTAGTTATGTTACCTTTTCCAGTTATAGCGCCGGGACGCCCCTTAGCTGGGGCAGCTGCGCGCTTAAAAATCCAAATAACATAACATAACATAACATATATGTCTCGATATATCTAACAAAAAGAAAGTATGATTTCTATTGCATATGTAAAGTAAAATGCTCTATCACCCATTGTGGGGTAATATTTCTTGTTGTATACAAGCCCTCAAATAAAATAAACTCTGAAAGAATTTTTGAGATATTATGTATCTGGCTCTCAGAACAATTGGAAGTCCCTGATCACTGCTGCAGAGTTTGTTTACAACAATATTGGGCACCCTTTTTTGCTCTCACAGAATTCCACCTTTGAAATTTTCCCCAATGATATTCTGTTCCTGCCATTCTAGCAAAATGTCACCTATATCAGGAAGATCCTTCTTGAGGGGGTGTGGCCAAGCACCTAAAATAGCTGACGTGTTCGAGTGAAGCTCGGGGTCCCATCCCCAGGTTATCCTGAACATCGCTGCATAAATCTACTAAATACCGGCCCTGCTGGGTCGGAAGGTGAAGAGGAACTCCCGCTACACCCAAGGAGGGGCTTATCGCGCATCAGACTCCCTAACAGAGTTGGTTCTTGGCCACGGCCTACCGCGCAGCTGACCCGGTGCCTCCTGGGAGTGGTGGCCGATGCCGCGCGGAGACGGACCTCCCTGCCCTTTGGGTGCTCATAATTCTGGCACCTTCCGGAGCCATGGAGGGCCATTACAGAACAGCGTGCTGTCTGAGAGGATGATGGGGTAAAGATACCTTCAAGGGATTTTAATGAACACAGAAATTTTGAAATCACTTACGGTATGAAATCATGTGGGCTTTAGTGATTTGAACCCACTAATGCTGGTTATGCAACAACAAAAATGACATATATTCAAAGCTGTTACTTGTCAGTAATCAGTCAGGAGAGAGAGCAAAAAGAGATTGAAAAACGGGTGTATATAAACAAAGAGTATTTAATTTTTTCTTTTTTTCAAAACAAGTTAAAAAGTAGGGTACAAGATAAACAGCAAAGGTGTAAAGGGGTAACACCATTAATCCACACAGCCCTTTTTACATCAATTGCTCAAGCTTTTCTACCTAACACAAAATTAATTAAATATTCAATGGTAGATAAAGCCACAGTCGACGTTTCGGTCTCTATTCTTTCGTGTAGGAGACCATCCTCAGGACATGGATTTCATATCTTGAGTACCCTAAAAATGATAACAGATTTAAAAAAAAATTTCAATACTGTCTCAGCCCAATGAAAGTATGATCTACTTGATATATATAACACCCAAAGAGTTCTCAACTCCTAAGAATAAAGGCAGATATTTAGGCATACCTTTTAGTTGAACGACAATCAAAAAATATATAGTGGTAAAGTAACAAATACAAGATTATGAGTTGCAGCTATTATTTACATCATAAATGACATTCAGGAGATACAGTTTGTGAATCAAATTAGATAAAGAGTAAATTCTTCATTTACGTAATGGAAAACATTTAAAAGATACAATTTAAACATCAAGTTATGTAAATGATATCATAATTAAGGAGTGCACTTCCTAAATAATATCAATTCTATGTCATCATCCAAATTATCCACAGGGTATCCATTTTAGGCCAAGGGAAACCTTAGGTTAACATTCAATGTATTAGTTCTATAATGGTTAGGACAGTGATCTAGCAAGAATTAGGTCAGGAATCAAATTTGGACGTTGTTTATACCTAATGGACAAGTTAATTCGAATGTTGGCATAAAAACCACCCTCATTTTTAACCTTTTTTATATTTTTGTACCTCAATCATGTAGGCGCATGTGTCAATCATGCAAGCGTCCGGATCATAAAGTCAATTTCCTAGCGCTGATACCGATTCAAGAATTATCGTATTGCGCTGAAGTACCCTGTGATTGGATAGTGAAGCAGAACAAGAATTAGATTACATTACATATCCCTATATTAGATCAAATTTCCGTGTAACTAAATCCTTGGTTTTTACCTCATGGGAGCCAACAGGTGTCCCAGGTAGATGGAATAGTTTGCACCATAGAGATTAAGAATGCCGTCGCGGTATCTGTATTTATAGATAATATAGATATATTGGTAAGCTGATAATATCCAATATGCGTCTATGCATTTCCCCATTCTATACATAAGTTATTATTTCTTACTTATCCATTTGCCTAGATCTTTTGTTTTAAGGCAAAGTCACAAGAATTTCCCAAAGCATTCTGCATTATTAGCCTTGTTGACCAAAACACTCACTAGTCAGTGTTGGTGGACAGTTTTAATGTTAAATCCTACTGTATACGCTCTATGATAGAGTTTTGGCTAACTGATGTTATCAGGTTTTTGCGACATTATAGAAGTCAAAAAGGGGATAATATCCGAATAATCACTAAATTGCCTGTGTAAAGCCACGGATTTAGAAACAGGTGGGGGGGTCACTCATTATTTTTTAAGGGATGTATTATTTGTGGTACAAAAAAGGGGTGTACCCTGGCTGATCTTAGGCTCAAACACATTGATACACAAATCGAATCACAGTAATCACTATATATTATGATTGCGGCCGACATTCTGATGTCCCATGCAGCTGTATATTCTATACACCGAAGCTCTAGCTAAACAGGACTGTCAGATTTTATTAAGACACAGTAGCCGAGTTAATCACAGAATACCTGTTAAGTCGGTCGTTTCCAAAACCACGGGTTTAGGGACGGGGTCCTTGTTAATTTTAAAGGATTCCCTGATTGCAATTTAAGGAAAAACAGAGGTTACATTAAACCTTTAGAAGGGTTCAAGTGCGTTAATACATAATTTTACTCTAAGAGTCCATACATACCTTACACATTCGAAGGTATAGCAACACCTTCTTGTAAATCTTTTTCAGTGAGGTAGTCAGTTCTAAAAGTTCTAAAAGTTTAAAAGACCACCATAAGATTTACGATAGAAAAGGGCGATTAATCGAAGCAATTTATCTAGGCAAGGGAATTTGCGGGGTGACCCAATTCCAAATACCTGGGTTCAATGTGTCAGAGTCCGTCCTCACGCAGCGAATGATACAGCAGTGGATGCAAAGAAAGTGGCGGCAGATTCACATGAGTTTATACTCTGTGGTTTGGAGATCAACAGAGGACTAGAATGCTTAAAGCTCATAGGGTCTATTGCACAAAGGGGCGGCCATTTTGTAATGGTGCTTCCTTAAGCAGGTAACTCATCGACACGCCAGTATAGTGTCTAATTACCAAATGTCATGGTTATTTTATACAGTCATCCTTTGTCACCAAATTTGTGGCGTAAGGCAAAAATGTATACCCATTGGGCACCGAAGAGCTCCACTGTCGTTTGGAGATCGACAGAGGACTAGAATGCTAAAAGCTCATAGGGTCTATTGCACAAAGGGGCGGCCATTTTGTAATGGTGCTTTCTTAAGCAGGTAACTCATCGACACGCCAGTATAGTGTCTAATTACCAAATGTCACTGTTATTTTATACAGTCATTCTTTGTCACCAAATTTGTGGTGTAAGGCAAAAATGTATACCCATTGGGCACCGAAGAATTCTTTGTTATAGACATATATTTCCGGGACCCACAAGGTTGTCACCGGGACCCACAAAGGTATCTTAATGGTGGGTGCACAAAAAAATAGAAAAGGGGCAAAACTCTTTGATGTATCACATAATTTTGCATGGCACCTACCGTATGTGGCCACGTTGGTGAAAAAATAATTATCAAGTTTGTGACCACGTCTAGAGAGGCGTGGTCGGGTTTCCATTTAAGTCAAAAACTTATGTACCTAACAAACAAATGTGGTAACATTTTTTTTTTTCTAATTCTTTTTATTGAAGTTGTATTCAGGTTTTATGCAGCATAGATCAAAAAACACGGAAAATCACAGCAAAGTAAAAATTACATTTGGTTTCAACTTAACGTAATATCAAACCAATTTACTCAAAATAACATCCCCAAATTTGATCGAATTTTCTAATACCCCCAACTCTTTGAGCAAATAACAATTCGCTTTTCCTAACCCTTTTCATTTTTTCCAGCCATTCCTTCAGCGTCGGGATATAGGTTGAAAGCCAATTCTGCAATAGTAAAGATCTAGCCACGGCCATTATAATATAAATCAATTTTGTACAATCAGGATCATAACCAAATAATAACATTGTTGCATTGCATGGGACTGATAACATACAATAAGTTTTTAAAAAACCAATAATTTCTTCCCAGAAATGCTTCATTTTAGGACAAAACACTATAATGTGTGACCAATTGGCTTGTTCGCAATTGCAATGTCTAAAACAGAAAGCAGATGCATTGTTATACATTTTAGCAATTATTACTGGTGTACGATATAATAGCCAATTGCTAAAATACAACATCCGGCGCCAATTGGCACCACGCAGTACACAAAAATTAAACTGATTAATAGTTTTCCATATTTCCGGTGACAATATTAAATTTTCCTGAGTGTACCATTTACGGATAGCTTTAGCAGTCAGCTCTACCTCCCGACTTTGTATCAGACACTGTTTCCATGCTCCGGGTTTCTTCTCCAAGTTATTAACAAAAAGATCTAAAACAAGAGTAGAAGTATAATTCGAAATGGTACCGAGATCTTATTGCGCCAACATAGGATAAATTAAATTAGAATAGGAACCAATTAGCAAAAAATTGCCAACAATTCGACCTGACATCTCGTTAACAGAGAGCCAAGTCCCGCTGACCAAAAAATCAGCTAATGTTCTGAACCCGGCCCGGCCCCAATTTTCTATAACAATGGGATCGATTTTAATCTTTAAAAAGGAAAACACTCCAATTAAGGGAGTTAGTAAATGAAAGGGTGGAAGTGAATATCTCTTAAGCATTGCATTACGTCGTTTAAAAAACCAATTTAGGATTTTATACCGCACAAATTTGGGAGATTTCGGTACAAACAAAGGGGATGGAATTTGAATTTCTGAACATATCAAATCAAAGAAAAAATGTATAAAACAACTAGTTGCTGCATTCCTATTCTTAAATCTCTCTAAATACTGTGCAAAGTAAGCATAGTAATAATCTTTCAAATTTGGAAAGGAAAGACCGCCATAATCAGTTTCTGCAGTTAATGTCCGTACATCTAATCTGGGTGATTTTTTTGCCCAAATAAATTTGGAAAACATAGATTCTATTTTGGAGAAAAAAGTACCCGGCAAATAGACTGGAATGGAAGCGAACAAAAAATTAAAAAGAGGAAGGATTGACATTTTAATTAAATTGATGCGACCGAGAACAGTTAAAGGCAGAGGGTCCCAACGAGCGAACAAATGTGGTAACATATCATCAATTGTGTTCAGGATATCAGCATCAATCTGTAGTAAAATTAGAAATGCCAGCATCAATCTGTAGTAGGGTGTCATAAACATTAAATTAACATCCAAAAACAGATAGGTACAAAACATTTGATGAAAATATATTGTTATTTTGATTTATAAGGTCTTCTTTTACATCAATTAGTATGTATACAATGAAGATTATTGTGAGGCCCTCCTGGTTGTGTCCCAGTTTACAACTAACCTACATATCTAAAGGAAGTCCCTCCTAGTCCACAACCAGTTTACACCTAGATCGAAATACAGGAAAAACATGCAAATTTACAGACACGCAAGTGAATGCCATTCAGTGGCGCTGTTGAGCCCTTTCTCAATGTTATTGGCATTGCAAATGTATTTTCCTTCCCTGAGTGTCAAAATACGGTCAACATTTTGTTGCTGTTTTGTCGGTTTGACTACCTCAATGACCCACCAGGTCATTTGGTCAAATGTGTGGCCTGATCTGAGATAGTATTCAACAAGTGGGGCAGATTCTACCTTGCATCGGATGCCGGACTGATGCTGAAGTATTCGCTTCTTTACAGGTTGAATTGTCTTGCCGATATAATGTAGTTCACATGGGCATTTTATGCAGTAAACCACATTGGCCGTATTGCAGTTAGAGAAGTACTTCATGATCAACATAATGCCATTGATGTTACAGGTTTTTACTGTCTGTGTGGTATTACAGGCTTGGCAGCTACAGCATTTAAAGTGACCAATAATGGGTGCCAGTTGCCTCATGTTATCAACCACATGTTGGTCTTTAGCGTTATCATACGCATGGACTAACCGATCCTGAAGATTGGTGCCTCTCTTAAAAGCAAAAAGCGGCTTTTGGATCAACTCAGGAATTGACACTAACAGATTCCAATGCTTTAGTATGATTTTCCTAATGGCATTGGCATGAGTGCCAAAGGTGGATACACATACTAGATTGTCTTTTCTAGGGCGGTCTTTGACTTTCAAGAGCTCCTCTCTTGGGTTATACCAGGCTCGTTTGAGAGATCTTTTTAGGAGCTTGGAGGGATAACCCCTCGCCTTCAATTTCTCCTTTAGAATTTTTGCTTCAGAAAAGTAGTCCGATCTTAGGGTGCAATGAGAGATGCTATAAAACAAATGAAATACATGTGACAGAGGGGCTATTACTTCAATATAAAATACTAAGCGTCAGATGTACGTTCTGTTTTTATATGCGCGAACGGGTTCCCGAACCCGTTTATGCATGCAAAAACCTATTTAGCCATGTACATAGCCTATTTTGCGAGTCGCAATTTGTTTGCGACTCGCTAAATAGATTTTGCAACTTGCTATTTGGAAGGGGCATTCCCTTCCAAATAGGGAGTCTCAAAACCATGTCGCTGACCACCTAGTTCAAGTAGATGGTAATGCATTCCCAAATGGGAAAGGTTCCCCAGGGGACCCCTTCCCCTTTGCAAATGCATCAAAATTATTTTTTAAGGAAAGGCAGTGGTCCAGGACCTCTGCCTGCCCTTAGAAAATGAAACGAAAACGTTTCATTTTCTTTTTTAAATGCATGGTAAACAGGCTGCATTTTTTTTTTTAACTGCTTTATTTAAAAGCAGTCCGAGACATGGTGGCCTGCTGAGCCCAGCCGGCCACCATCCCTGGGAGGGCTGGCATTCCCAATGGGCTTGAATATTGCGAGAGGCTCATTAATATTAATGAACCTCGCAATTTGCGACCCCATTGGGAATCCAAAACAGTGTTAAACACACTGTTGTACACTTCATTTAGCGACTCGCAATTTGCCACTCGCAATGTGTCGCCAATTGCGAGGCGCTAAATTAAATGGTCGTACATCTGGCCCCAAAATCCTTAGTACTTTGAGTATTTGTTTTGTGTGCACACATGTGTATTTTTTTCGAATTACTGTTTTAATTTTGAAATTTAACTCATACAAATTGCTTGGGATACCCCGGCTTCCAGTGGTGACTCAATGGGGGTCCTCAGGAGTCAAAAGTTTGGGAACCACTGGTCTAATGAAATGGTCGGCATATTGTGCCAATGGTTTGAATATAGAATTGCAGCCGGACACTATAGGTCGTCCGGGAGGGTCTAATAGGTTCTTATGGACATTAGGCAATAGGTATATTGCTGGCACTGTTGGTGTTTTGTTGATAAGGAAAGCTGCTTCCTTATCCTTAAGCCAGCCTCCATCCAAGCCTTCTTTACTTAAGGCACAAATTTCTTTAGTCAATCGGGGAGTAGGGTTGGTTGACAACTCCCTATAGTTGGTTCTATTAGATAGTTGTTTAAGCATTTCTCTGTTATATTTGTTGCGTTCCCAAAGCACTATTCCACCACCTTTATCTGCAGGTTTAATTAGGGTATTCTCCAATGTTTAGAGATTACGTAACGCTTTTTGTTGGTCAATAGGGAAGTTAGACTTGTATTGCAGTCTCTTCTTTTTAAGGTTATCTATTCCAATCAAGACAGTGTTCTCAAATGTGACAACTTCTTTCCTGACCATGGAGTTCAAAGGGTAAAAGGTTGAAGGGCAGAGAAGGCCCATTATGCCTTGATTTCTGCTACTGGTATTATTAGCAAAAAAGTTTTTAAGTCTCACAGATCTAAAAAATCTGTACATTTGAAGTTTGGTTTCAAAGAGGTCATTTTTATAGGTAGGGATGAAACTGAGACCAGCTGATAAAACCACAATTTCTTTTTCTGACAGATTCAGTAGAGAGGCGAACCGAGTATGCACAAAATCGCATGATTTGTGCATCTTCGGTTCGCCTCTCTACTGAATCACTGAAGATGACGACGGGAGTACTCTCCTATAAACCAATTTTTTTTCCTTGGATTGCATCAAATATATGAATTTTAGAGATATTGATCTTATATCTGAATAGAGGATTAATGGAAATGTGACTTTCATGAGGAGAATCGATTTTACTTAGTTTTATGCTGTATTGGGCCATTGGTAGGTCTTACCTGGAATGTGGTGTATTCTTTCTCGAGGATTACTTATGCTCTGATGAAGTCATTGGGTGATTGTTTCTCGTGCCGAAACGCGTGTCGGCTTGGTTTTCTGGCTACATTCTGTATAATTCCAATCAACTTAACAAGGAGAATTACTATTTTGTGAAAACTCCACGATTGTGAAGAGAAAAGAAAGGAAAATAAAGGAATTAATTGATTGAACTTTGGAAACAGCTAAACTGCTGATTTATTCTCTTTTCTCTTGAACTTATTATATTTATTAGATAAACATCTATTGTGTATGGTGCTCAGGAACAACAACTCTTTATTGTGTTTTCTCTGTGTTTACACAGAGGATTATTTGGAACGTAGGTGGCCGTTGCCCTTTTGTTCCCTTGAGCAATTTATTATGGAACCTGTTACTATTGCATTGGTTTTGCAAAAGGTTTAACCCAGCCACGCCTCATAGCATAGCAGTCAAAACAGTACTAACCATATAGAAGGATACCTCCAAAGCCACATTCAAAGGGTGGCTGAACTGGGTGACTTTCCTCAGAGGAGCCGACAACACTGCACTCAGACACACACCATGGAGGAACCCCAACAGAGGTATGTGGTCGAAGCTAGACATATTCCTAAACACCTGCAAACCCCAATAGACAACAAATGCATGTCTAATGAGCCAAACCAGCTTAACGTAACTTCACGTGGTCCGACGCTCTGTCACCAAATAACCACCAATCACTTTTATGTTTTATGTACCAACTAGATACGCGCCCAATGGTAATAACCTATGTGTTTAATGTTATATGTGAGCTAGACTTTCAGGCGGACAAGCAAAGACTGTTAAAACAATCACTGTTGCCCTATTGCCTTACACCTTTCTCAGGCGGCTGATGTAACATGATTTCTCTGGCCTAAACACTCACTTGACACAGTTGACTAATGCCACTACACATCTATCACCTTTCACATAATTGCCCACTGACTCATAGCTGCCAAGGTTTCAGATTGCTATGTGTGACATTTTCATAATTTTTGTGTAATTATGAGTGAAATTTCAGAGAATATGAGTGACACTTTCTTGTGCGTAAAATCAAGTAACGAAACTAGGGAGATATATAAATATATGAAATTACACCCATTTGAGTAAGGAGAAGCTCTATATCTTGCCCCAATAATACATTGTCATGTGAGATCTTTGTATGCCTAATTGTACTGTGCACACATTGTCCAGCCTACCTGCCGCCTATTCTCCCCGGTCCACCGCGACTTCGTCGATTCTTGTGGAGGGAGAATACGCCCACATCCGGGTTACGGAGGTTGCGTTTGAGCGGCCTGACCCCCATAAAACCGGATGTGCTTTTGGCCGCGCAGCGGACGACGATTGGGGTGAGACAGCACCTAATCACACGGAGAGAGAGAGCACTGCGGTGCAAATTGAAAGCGTATTTTTATACTTTGCTTTTAAAAACCCATTTTTAACTGTTTAACTGTTTGTGGTCTCGCCACTTTTATTCTGGGATGACACTGCACCACTTGTCCTATTTGTGAGATCTTTGTATGCCTAATTGTACTGTGCACACATTGTCCAGCCTACCTGCCGCCTATTCTCCCCGGTACACCGCGACTTCGTCGATTGTTGTGGAGGGAAAATACGCCCACATCCGGTTTACAGAGGTTGCGTTTGAGCGGCATGACCCCCATAAAACCGGACGGGACGGGAAACGCTACCGGTTCTAGCCTAAGTCAAGACAAACCTTTAAGGTATGATAGCGTTGCGCTAAGACAATACACCCCCCTCATAAATGCCATAACCTTGTCGAGTTAGACCGGGACAACCGAATCATATCCTGCAACATGTGTAACTGGACTAACGTCCGCTACTCAGCAATTGCACCCGACCCCATGTCTAACACGCCGGATCGAGATAAGAGGAGCCAGGGAAACCTTATAGTTTACCTGCTCAATGTAAGATCCCTTAACAAAAATGCCCAGCACATCTCTGACCTGATCTCAGATTCAAGGCCTGACATATTTTTCTTAACGGAAACCTGGCTCTCGGACACTTCCAACCCCACATTGGCAATAGTCGTGCCCATGGGCTACTCCATCCTTAGGAAGGACAGCACCACTGGGAAGGGTGGCGGCATTACCATGATTTTTAAAAAGGATATCTCGGCCAAGCTTCTCCCCGTGGATGAAATCGAGGGGGCAGAGAGCTTTTGTTTCTACTGTACATTATCCGCCCATCAATCCCTGGCTGGTGTTTTATTATACAGACCCCCAGGCTACTCAGGACCTTTTTTAAAAGCCATCACCAATACTATAGCACCACTTGCCCTCAAATATAACCAATTTCTGGTCCTAGGAGACTTTAATGTCCATATTGACATATCTGAAAGTGCTGAGAACATTTTATTAGGTGAGACCCTTAACGCTCTGAACCTGTGTCCCCTCTTAAATTCACCCACTCACGAGAAAGGACACATATTAGACCACATCTTCTCTAACACCCCATGCCACCCCGAAGAACCCACCCCTTTGGTCTGGACGGACCACTTTCTGCTAAAATTTACATTGGCTACAATCAGGAAACCAGGCCTCACCAACACCAAACCCCCCCTTCTTAAATATAGAGCTCTCCATAAGATAACTCCAGAGGCCCTCAACTCTGCACTGCAAACGCACTTGTTTGTCAGCAGTAATGAATTAGAGCTGGACGCCTCCAATCTGGAAAAATGGATAACGCAGGGAGTGTAGACTATAGCACCCGAGACTCTACGGTCCCAACGGACCATACACCGTTCTGCACCCTGGTTCAATGAAACCATACGCAAACACAAAAGTGTCTGTAAACAGCTAGAAAGGTCATGGAGGAAAAACTTTCGCGACAATAGTAAATCCCTCTATAAAAAGTCCAGAAAATCCTGGCGGAAAAGAAACGGTTCTTTGAAACTAAAATTGACATATCAGTCAATAAAAGTGAGGAAATATTTAAAATCGTTAAACACTTCATCTCACCGCCAACAGCTGTTCCTAACAGCGTAGTCTCTGAGGTTTGGACACATCAAATAGCAGACTTCTTCCACAGGAAGATAGTCGATATACAGCTTTCCCTCAACCCCCCCACTAAGACACCCACTGACCCATGTCTGCCACACGTCAAACCATTACCAACCGCCACCTTCCTTCAATTCCCCTCCATTTCATTAGCTCAATCCCTGAAAATCATGAAGAATTTAAAATCCGGCTCCCCATTAGACCCCTGCCCAGCTAAAATATTGGCATCTGTAGCAGAGGTGATCAATACCGAGGTCAATACTGTGCTGAACCTATCACTAAGCAGTGGCCAGGTTCCAGCTATGTGGAAACACGCCAAAATTCTGCCACTGCTAAAAAAGCCCACAGCAGATCCTCTAACAGCGTCTAACTATAGACCCATCTCACTCCTGCCGTCCATTGCTAAGGTCATCGATAACCATGTGAACTCGGTTACCACCGAATTTATGGAGTCGAACAACTGCCTCCATACGAGCCAATCAGGTTTCCGAGCGGGCTTTAGCACCGAATCAGCCCTCCTCGAAATAACTGAATCCATCAAAATGACCCTCGACGCGGGGGGAGAGCGGCTCTGATTCTGCTCGATCTTTCTGCAGCTTTCGACACCGTGCCCCACGTGAGACTCCTTCAGAGACTGAGAGAATGTGGGGCTGGGGGCACGATGTTGAAGTGGTTCTCTTCGTTCCTTCAAGATCGAAGGCAGGAAGTCTGGATCCCACCTTTCTCCTCCTTCATGCCTCCCACGGAGGTGGGTGTCCCTCAGGGCTCTATCCTGAGCCCATTACTTTTTAATCTTTAAATGGCCCCTCTCGCCCTGCTGGTCGAAGCTGCTGGAGCCCGGATTATATCCTACGCTGACGACACCCAGCTCCTGTTCACCTGTAAGAAGGGAGAGGATCTTGATGGCGACAAAATCAGGAACTGTTTAAGACAGGTCTTTTCCTGGTTTAGTCACAACCAGCTTCAGTGCAACTCCGCTAAACTCAGAAGTAATTCTCTTTGGAGCCTCGGACCAGGATGTCTGGAGACAGTGGTGGCCACCTGACATGTCCCCCCGCAGTCTTCGGTGGGAGTAGCCAAAAACTTAGGGGTCAAACTGGACAACGCATTGAACATGAAGACCCAAGTTCAAGCTGTGGTAGGCACCTGTTACGGAACTCTAAAAATGCTCCGGAGATTCCTCCCCCTTTTGTCCCTCTCCCACAGAAGGACCGTGGTCCAGGCCCTTACCACCTCCAGGCTGGACTACGCTAATGCTCTCTATTTGGGTCTTCCAGAATACCTCCTTGGAAGACTCCAGGTCGTGCAGAACTCGGCCGCAAGAGCTATCCTTATGCTGGGCCCCAGAGTCCATATCTCGCCACACCTAAAGAAGCTGCACTGGCTTCCCATCCGACACAGAATCAAGTTCAAAGCTCTATCCATTGTCTACAAGGCCCTGCATGGTTAAGGGGCCACCTATCTGAGGAAAAGAGTGAGCTACTACATACCTGGTAGAGCACTCAGATCTTCTCACCAATATCGGCTGAGTGTGCCAAAAGTCAACCGTGCCCGCTTGGGAGGACGTTCCTTCCAAGTCCTGGTCGCTAACCTCTGGAATGAACTTCCTTTAACAGTCAGACAAGCGCCTGATATTCTGCACTTCAGGAAATTACTGAAGACATGGTTGTTCCAACAGTAACTCGGACCCTTCTCCCGCACCCACGCCTCTTTCTAATCGCTCTGTCTGCCAGCGCCGGGACACTCAGCTGAGTAGCTGTGCGCTCTATAAATATGTTAAATAAATAAATACTCCTACATCGAATCTGAAAACCTCAGTGTTATACGCGTGGTCGGTCTCTGAGTCTACACTTATCTGTTGTGTGATCTTTGTCCACACCTGATCTTCATGTACTCTGTTACCTACAAAATCGGATTGCTTGGAAACAGGTGCCTGCCCATATTAGATTCTGTGTTTAAAGCAAACAGTCACCCTCGCTTAGGGATTATTAACAAACTCGGCTGCACTCACTATTGTTGCGATGCCGCTCCAATTTCACTTCAGCAAGGTCACTGCCCGGGTCCCGTTCGGCGGCTGCCCTATCATGATCACACCTGAGCCCTCTGATGCCGCCCGGACATGATGTTGCTGACCATTCTCCGGGACTAATCACTGTCTCGGGTCCCGATCTCGCCTGCCGGTCCAGCGCGGGGGGAGGGGTGTAATTATTGCCTCGAGTCTCCCTCCGAGTCCAGCCCTGCAGTGCTGCATCATGCTAATCTAAGACATAAATTAAATAGCGCGGCGGGTCGGGCCCGCACTGCTTCTCCAACCTCCTTTCCTGCCTGGACTGAAGTGACAGGTCACATCCGATCCCCACCCCCCACGACTCCCCACCCACCCCACTATCTGCACCAAAGAGTCGAATGAAAGATGGATGATGCCCCCATTCTCTCTGTACTCTTTGTGCCTGTTACGGGGCGCAGGCGGCCGCGGCGGGCGGCCATGCCATGGCGGCGCTTGAGAGAGTCAGAGAGCGTCTCGTCGTGATCTGTTGACTGGGTAGGCGTGGAAGGGTATGCTCAGATGTGAGTCCCTTGCTCACTGCACCATCAGGATTCAAGCAAGCCGGGCCGAAGACGGCTGTAATGCCAGAAACCGGTCCCCGGAAGCTTGTTTCCTTCCCAGTAAAAGAATTGGCTTGGTAGTTTGGTCTGCCCTGTTCCCATGATGCACTGGGCCAGGGACAGACTAATTTGCATGTAGCCGGGTTCTGAGCTGGGATGGTGCAGTGAGCTAAAAAATGGTGATGGATCAAGCCCTGATCTGTTGACTGGGTAGGAGTGCTCTGCTTAATTCAGATACTCTGTCCATCACCACCCCCTTTTCTGAATCGTTTTGTCCACCATAAGCGTGGGAGGGTATGCTCAGATGTGAGTCCCTTGCTCACTGCACCATTAGGATTCAAGCAAGCCGGGCCGAAGACGGCTGTAATGCCAGAAACCGGTCCCCGGAAGCTTGTTTCCTTCCCAGTAAAAGAATTGGCTTGGTAGTTTGGTCTGCCCTGTTCCCATGATGCACTGGGCCAGGGACAGACTAATTTGCATGTAGCCGGGTTCTGAGCTGGGATGGTGCAGTGAGCTCAAAAACGGTGATGGATCAAGCCCTGATCTGTTGACTGGGTAGGAGTGCTCTGCTTAATTCAGATACTCTGTCCATCACCACCCCCTTTTCTGAATCGTTTTGTCCACCATACGCGTGGAAGGGTATGCTCAGATGTGAGTCCCTTGCTCACTGCACCATCAGGATTCAAGCAAGCCGGGCCGAAGACGGCTGTAATGCCAGAAACCGGTCCCCGGAAGCTTGTTTCCTTCCCAGTAAAAGAATTGGCTTGGTAGTTTGGTCTGCCCTGTTCCCATGATGCACTGGGCCAGGGACAGACTAATTTGCATGTAGCCGGGTTGTGAGCTGGGATGGTGCAGTGAGCTAAAAAACTGTGATGGATTAAGCCCTGATCTGTTGACTGGGTAGGAGTGCTCTGCTTAATTCAGATACTCTGTCCATCACCACCCCCTTTTCTGAATTGTTACTGGGCGCAGGCGGGCGCGGCGGGCGGCCATGCCATGGCGGCGCTTGAGAGAGTCAGAGAGCGTCTCGTCGTGGCAGCCTGCAGACTCTAATCCTCCGCCGCTTTTCTGCACTTTCTAGTTTCGGACGTGACGGCACTACTGAGGCCGGCACATCCGGATTTAATCCCGGCCCCCCTGGTGCGCCACACGGTGACTGACAGCGCTGAGCTGCTGACTGCATTATTGAGAGAGCAGCCCGGCCCCCCTACAGACACTGTGAGGAGTCTGAGAGTAGCCGTGCGCCGCACCATTGGCACTCGGGCTCTCTCAGAACAGCAGAGAGGGAGCCCGGACACAGGAGCGCCTGGCACAGGTCGAAAATGCGTGACAATGCATTTCAGTGCGGTGATGCGGATCACCGCACTGAAATGCGTGGGCGTCACACCTGTTGCGTGACGCTTGGCAGGACTGCTGGCTTGACTAGGCTGCCGACTGCGCATACTGTGACTAAATGTGTGCTTCACAGGGCCTGAGGCTGCCTTGACCAAAATGCCCGGGGTGCGTGCTACTGCTCCATTCTGCCCCCTTAGTTTTCACTTGACTTCACCCTGGCGAGCCAACAGCTCAACTGTGCTTTACTTGGGTGATGATAGGAAATTAAATTCAGCGTTCCCAAGACGATGGTAGGAGTCTCTTGAAGATGGTGCCCGTGTTTGTGAGGCAGCGGTTACCCGGATGTACACGTGTGATACATGAATGCTAGCTAAACTAAAGTGCGTCAAAAATACACCAGTTATGGGAGGATGTGGATAGAAAATAGAGCAGGTTGTTTATTTTGAATAATTACTAATTTATGCTGAGTGGCCTCAAGTTGAACGGGCCATTCCTTGAAGAACTTCGAAACAACTGAGTAAATTTTGAGAGACTCGTTTATAAAATTATAAACATTACAGCACACTAGTTGGCTCTGCCTGAGACTATGCGCCTCAGCTTGAGGCTTAATGTGTTTTAGGTGCTTTACAGTACTTTAAAGATGTGTTTGTTGCTAAAATCCAATTTAATTTATGCTTCATTTTGCTCGAGAAAAATTGTCACTCATGGTCATTGAAATGTCACTCATAATCACACTGAAATTAGGAAAATGTCACACATAGCAATATGAAACCTTGGCATTTATGAGTAACCCTAAGAATATCGAGCTATACTTTTTTGCAGTATATTACGCAAACTCTTCCAGGAGGTATTAAAGTGCTTTGTGTGAGCTTCGTTACATAACACAAGGACACATCAACTTTGTAAGCACTGGGTGATTAAGTGATGTGCCCAGAATCACAGGATGTTGAGCCGACACCGATACTTGAACCTGGTTCTATAGTTCAAAGTTGGCAGCTCTGACCGTAGTACCACATCTAAATGCGAATACGTATTTACAAATCCTTGAATGTTTTACTCATTTTCTTTCTTGTTTCACAATTGCTGTATCTAATTGATTAGCAATATGGCACCCCAGAGTTGAAGCGCGCACGTGGCCGAACTCCGGTTTTATGAAATCGAAAGCACATAGCGCATACACACAAATAGCATATAAAATAAATCAAGGCGCATGCGCTGTACAACTGTGTCGCTTTCTTCGTTATTCTTTCCTAACATCTGGGACGTTAACAAAGGCTGGGAACTCCCCGTTTCAAGATGGCGACCTTGCAATGCGCCCACGCTGCCTTTGTCCTTTGAGCTCACAGTGCTTGTTAGGGGATTTCCCGCACGTTGTCAGCCTTATGACGCCATTCACCCAGATCTTTCCAGAACGCGGTTGGACCCCGGTCCAGCGCATGCGCACACAAAGGCGGGGTTGTGGGCGTAGCCCCATTAGTTTCTGCAAGTCACTGTGGGAGGCGCTTAGGGAGTCGCGAAAGGCCAGACACTAAGTTTCGTCTTCATTTATTTACTTACATCAGCTGGGCTATGGATACATTTACAACGCTGACCGCTTGGTGTCCGCGACGAGTAGCAGGCTTACCCAGCACATCCCCTCCGTTTCGCTAGGCCCTATCTTCTGTTCTAACGGTAGAAAAGGCCATTGGCTGAGCTCATCAGGAGACGGCTGGCGCACCGTTTTGGTTGGACATCATATTCGTCAATCTGCGCCACTGCAGACCTGCGAGGGTGGGCGCCCGCTCTAATCTGCAAAGTGACTGGAGGTTATTGCTGTCACTTTGTGTTGGGTTAGTCGCCGCAGAGCTCTGATTGGATAGTGGTTATGTCGTTTGGCGTAGTTTCGGTCTAGGATGTGACATGATTGGTGCAAGGCCGTGTCCCAACTATGTTGCCCCGGTGATGCGGAAGTGTCGACTGTTCGCCCTGTGCGTTTGTTTGTGCGGCGGCGTCACTGACAGGACGGAAGCCGGGGCGGGGCCGGCCGTCAGCGGCTGCAGGGCACGGAGCCGAAGTGGGGCGAGAGGGGGTGAGGGTCTTGAGACAACTGGAGACGGATGGCACGGATTTGTGGGAGAGTGTGAGTGCATAGACAGGAGATAGTGGTGAAGATGGAGGTCAACCATGTGGAGCTCATTGAAGGTTGCCGCCCTCCTACTCTTTGGAGAGGAGGATGATCTGTGCTAGGAAGCCATGAGCAGTTGGTGGTAATAACTGGGAGTAGAGATGGACGCTGGCTGTGTGCAAAGGGAGGGCTGTGGAGAAGTGAAAGGAGCTGCAAGGTGGAAACGGGAAGTGGATGAGTTTAGGTGGTAAGTGTGACTTTCACATGGGGGAGGTACGTCGAAGCACAGTGAGTGGGACACTAGATGACGTATATGGTCTAACACGTCTCGGAGGAATTGGAAATTTTGTTAGTGGGAAAGGGTACGTCTTGGGGGGGGGGGGGGGGGGGGGGGGGGTAAAACAGCCCCGAGTCAAGTTCCATCTTAAGTTGGGCATATTCGCTTGTCCCCATCATACCTAACCAGCCCTTCTTTTCAGTACCATTTATTATCCTTATTCACCCTTGCGAGGCCCTAGAGAAACTTGACTTGTGTTTATGGGTTGGGTAGGGTTAGAGCTGACTTGGAAGGTCCGAAAATTAGGTTCTTTATGGCAAAGTCAAGCTCTAAGAACAGATGATCAATAGATGCGAGCTGAGGCGTTCGTCTCATAGTTAATTTATTATAATTCATGGGATCTAGTTAGTGTGTACATTTGTGTGTGGAAGTTGACGGTGTGTACTTTGAGGCACAGTGTATTGTAGTTGACATGGCCTCGTTGTCCTGTAGTTTTTGCAATCTGTGGAATTTGCGCCAGTATGCTTTGTAATTGATGGATCCTGGTTTGTTAGCGCCTTGTAGTAAACAAGGCCTGGCTTCTTTGGCGCAATGAATTGTAGTTGACAGGATCTGGGTTGTTTGACCCACAAAGCGTTAAAGTCAACCTGGACTGGCTTATTTGTCCAACAGTGTGTTGTAGTCAGCTGAGTCTAGTTAGATTATTCTGCAGTGCTGTTATTTACAGGATCTGGTCACTTTACATCACAGTATGCTGTAGTTCACAGGTCCTGAGTTCAGGCACAGTGCGATGAAGCTGGTGGGATGTGGGTCAAGGCAGAGTATGGTATGGTTATGTGGGTACAGCACAGTGGTGTTATTTATAGTGTCTTGTTTTGGTTCAGGCACATCGCAGCATACTCTGTGTCGTAATTGATGGGGTCGATTGGGATTTTAGGCACAGTGCCGTGTAGTTCATGGGGTCTGGTTGGGTTCAGGTACAGTGTGGTGGTATTGAAGGGTAGTCTGGGTGTGTTCAGGCACCATGTGTTGTAGTTGATGGGTAGTCTGGGTGGGTTCAGGCACCTCGTGTTTTAATTGACTGGCTCTGTACCAACAGTTGGTTCTGTAATTCTTTTGTTATGTTAACATTTCACAGATAGTGCTGTGCTATACAAATTCTGTTTGATTGAATAACAAAAGAACAATGTCTACAGGTCCTAGTTTGTTAGCTGCACACTCTGTTGCGGTTAACAGGGTCTTGGTTGTTAGTCCCACAGTGCATTGTAGTCAATGGGTGCTTGGTTGGTCTGCTGCAGTGTGTTTGACAGGATCTGATCACTTTGTGGCACAGTATGTTGTAGTTGACAGGGCCTGAGTTTAGGCGACAGTACTGTGTAGTTGACAAGTATAGTTGGTTTCAGGTGGAGCATGTTGTAGTTGACAGGGTCTGGTTGGGTTCAGGCACAGTGCAGTATAAATAAAGGATAATGGCACAGCGTGTTGTTGACGGGTAGCCTAGTTGGGTTCAAGCACTGTGCAGTATAGTCAACGGGTAGTCTTAGTTGATTTTGGGCTCAGTGTGGTGTAGATGACGGTCCTTCTAGTTGGGTTCAGGACAATGTAGTTTTGCGGGGTAGTCCACTTGAGTTCGGGCTCAGTGTGGTTGATGGGCAGGCTGAGTTTAGGCCCAGTGTGTTGTGGTTGATTGGTAGTCTGGTTGGGTTCAGGCAGTTCGTTGTGGTTGGGGTGGGTAATATGTAGTTGTTGTATTCTGGTTTAAGGGACGTTGCTTTGTAGTTGATTGGTTCAGGTTTTGGAGACAGTGGTTTGTAGTTGATGGGTGCTTGCGTTGCCGGGGTGCTGTTAGTTTGCGGCACAGTGCGTTTTCTAGTTGAGGGGGGTCTGGTTAGTTTGACCCCTTGCGCTTTTCTGGTTGACTTGAGGTTGCTAGTGTCTGGGTAGCTCGAGGCACAGTGTATTGTGACTTGCATGGTCTGGCTTCTTGAGATACAATTTATTATAGCTGACGAGGCTGGTTAGTGGCACTGTGGATTGTGTCGAGATCTAGTTTGTGGCACAGCGTGTTGTTGATGAGTTTTGGTTAGTTTCAGTCAGCTTGTTTTCATTTGCGAGCTCTAGTTGGTTTGGGGTGTGGTGATGTTGATGGGATCATGTTAAAGGAGCAGCGTGCTTAAATATTTAAAGGGGATAGGCTCTGGATTGTACTTCACGACGTTTAGTTTGTGGTACAGTGTATTGTTGTCAAGGTCACGTTCTACTTACTATATTTAAGGTCAGGTTCGATACTTATTGTATTGTAGTGCATATGACCTGCTTCTTTTTAGCACCAGTGGTTTGCAGTTGACGGGTCTGGTTTCGTTTGAGAAATAGTGGTGTGTACAGTGAGTATTGGGGAATAATAGGAGCCTACTTGTTTTCATCGAATAGCTACTACTGACTATCAAGAACTAGGATGATCCTATTTCTGGTGACACTTGGGGTTTAAGTGCCCCTGTGTGTTACATATTGATATAGCAGAAGTTCGTGTGTGGCACGTGGCGTTTTGGAGTGCGAGGCTAAATGTAGTGTAATGGGGTGTAGGCTGTGCACGGTTGAGTTTGCGTTCAGGGACTTTTACGTGTATTGTTTTGTCTATTTACTGGAATTTCGTGTCGTTTTTCCTCGTTAGATATACATTGTAAACGAAAGCCTGTGACTGTCGGGAAGGACCCGCTGCGCCGGCGGCTGCCATTAGACCAGAGCTCGAGTGCCGGGAGTGTTGACGGAAGTTGCTGGAACGAACTTTGGGCCGCGGATGAGTCACGTGTGGGAGAGTGGAGCCTCCCCTGAAATAGATTCACCGTCCCCGGGGAGCGCCAAGAGTCAGAACAGCTGAGCACGCGGCACCGGAGAGCACCGTCCACACTCCAGGGACAGACCCCGAGGATCGAAGGAAGTCAGCACCCGTCCCGAGGACAGCAGACAAAGGGAGCACGCGTCTGGAGGGAGCCGGGCAGGCCGGACCGGTGAGCACGAGGGGACAAAGGGAGCGCTCGCAGGCGCCGAACCCGGGGACTGCCTAGGGCCTCCGAGGCGTGGCGTCCTAATCTGAAGCTTTGTGTGACAAACCCGAATGCCCACCTGCACCTGCTGGACTCTAAAGCTGGTCAGCGTATGTGTTTTTTAGTCTGTTGTATTGCCTTTTGGGTTGGTTTTGCTCAGAAATGCTGTCTCTGAAGAAGTATTTCACAGAAGGCCTCATCCAATTCACCATCCTACTGAGCTTGATTGGCGTGCGTGTGGACGTGGACAGCTACCTGAACCCCCGGCTGCCCCACCTGCG
Organism: Lissotriton vulgaris; assembly: GCF_964263255.1. NCBI lineage: Eukaryota > Metazoa > Chordata > Amphibia > Caudata > Salamandridae > Lissotriton > Lissotriton vulgaris. Next base: position 1,830,506,630 of record NC_141693.1, on the reverse strand, counting down.
AGAGATCATCCTGGGCCCCAGCTCTGCGTACACCCAGACTCAGTTCCACAACCTCCGCAACACCTTGCAGGGCTATGACGTCCACCCCAAGAGTGTGGACCTGGACAGCTTCTTCACCACCCGCCGCCTCCTCAGCCAGGTAAGAGCCCTGGACCGGCTGCAGGTCCCCATCGCAGAGGTGGATGCCTGGCTGGTGCACAGGGAGCCCGAAAGCTCCGTGTCTAGTGCCCAGCCCAACCCACCCATCACCATCGACAGTGTCGGCGGGCTGCAGGAGGTCGGTAACCTTGAATCAACGGTGAGGGCCGAAGGCTTGCCCGAGCAAGGCTATGGGGAAGAAGAGGAAGACCAGGGAGCGGTGGCGCCCCCCAGCAACGACGACCTTACAAAAGAGGTAGGTGTCTGTCTTGCATCCTACCCTTCTGGATCTCTTAAATCTGATCTCCGCTTTGTCCCTCCAACTCTTCCCCACCCCTTGTTTATTTTTCTTATACTGAAACTAAATACCGGCTTGCGTTTGTTGGGAGGTGCATGCCCGGACAGAAACCCTTTCAGACGCTCTGAGATGGGACTGTTTGGGTTGACGAGCATAGATCTATTTCTGGGGCGACCTTGCATCACCTGTCTACCGAAGTCTGTCGCTGGAAGATATTAGCCACATTTGGTAACTGATACCTAACCCCGTGTCACATGTTGTGCCCTGTAGAATCCTGTGCAGTTTTGTGGGGAGTTCAGAATGTCCGAAATTTGTTTACTTGGCTGTCGTTCAGCTTGTATACCTGCCCTGGCCTGTCGCATTAGCGTCTTGTATGTTTAAAGGCATCAATACAGAGCTCTCTTTGAAAATTGGGTGCGGCGCATATTTTCGTGGCTCAGTCTTTAAACAGTTCATTACTTTTCACATGCATTCTTCGAGTGAAATGCCTTGGTTGGGGGTGTGGGTCTAGCTAATGCACTAAATAGTCTGTTAGGCCCGATATGGATACTAAAGTTGATAAAAACATGACCTCTAGACAGATCTGCAAAGGTGCAAAACCAGTACATTTTGGCCAATTCTTCCACAGTACGTGCTGTGATCTGCACTCTGAGCATGCCATCTTTGTATTACCTCGGGAGTTCTTTAGAACTAGGTCACAGCAATTTTGTTTATAAACGCCTGACAGTGATTGTCACCCCAATAGTCTACACCACCCTAAGATGGTCCCTAAACTCCACCTCTGCACCTACGTATAAGCTACTGACATCCAACTGATAACAGATTACTTTTTTGAAAATCTTTCACACCCTTTTTTGCTGTGTCTGCTCCCCAGCACTGTGTTCATGGCCCACACAGTGCCACTTTGGCCATGAATCACCAACAGTGCTCATGTCCCACTGCAGTCCTACTTTGTAGAGAAACTATAAACTTGAGCCACAAAGTGTTCTGTCTTTAACGCCCAAAATTTTTTAGGAGGCCCCCTCTTGGTAGTTATCTGGGACCAGGGGGAATATATGCAAAAAAAATTATGGGGTGTCCCGTTTTTGCAGGCCAGAAGACCTGTTGTCCAATGGAAGTGTTCTGTATGTCTGAGTACTATGGCATCTAGTAGGGGTTTAGCAACAATACGCAACAAGTATCTGATGTGTACCTAATACACAGACAATCAATGAGTACTACAGATATAGGGTGACTAATGTAAACTAATACAAATAATTTTTGGTAAAAAATATATACGAGTTTATTCTTATTTCATACAAATTGAGACATATCGTAATGTTAAACAGCAATAAAAACAAACCTGTGTAATCAGTCAACGTAGCATTGTACAAATTAATTCAAATTATAATAAAATACGATACATAACAACAAGAATCACAGGTTAAGTCGAAGCGGCGTTTCGGTTTTCCTTATAAGACACCTTCTTCAGGACCGATTCTTTAACACTAATCTTTATATTTGAGTCCACTTAGATTTTTAGTGGTATGTAGTGCCCCAGTCTTGTACGATCTGTTGGCATATGTTGGATTTTGGTCTGAGGCTATCTGTCTTCTTTAATTAGATATCAGGCCTTCCACACTGTGCGAGGGAGCCACCGTTGTGATTTGGATGTAGAGTTTCCTATTCTCGTGGGGACAAACAGCTGCAGTCAGTTGCCTCTAGATCGGGATTGGCGCCAAAAGTTTTTTCAGGGGTTATTCTCCCGTTCCGGTTCGTTTAGCCCACTGCACTCTTTTCCAATGATTACGTCCTCCCTGCTCCTCGTCACAGCGTCGCCGGTTTCGTGTTAAATTCGATTCCGATCCTCATCATCAGCCTAGCTGATGAGGGGTGTTACCCTATTACCGGTCCCAGGATGCATGTTTTCGGTCCAGTGAAGACCTGGCTTGGCAGTTTGGGCTGGACTGTTTCCATGAAGAACAGGATCAACACTGAATTGGATATGGCTGAGTCTGAACTAGGGTGGCGAAGTGAGCCAAAGCATGATGATTGATTCAACCCAGATACGTGACTGGGGGTGAGTGTCTGAAAAGGTTCAGAGCTCCGTCCATCATCTCCTTGTGTTGGCTGAGTTAAAAACTCAACCCCAGTATTTCACACTAGTACTGCATAGCTTCAAAGTCCAGTCGTTTAGCTGTAGAAAGCAGAAACACCTTCGTGTTATAGGTTCTTTTGTGGCAACCATTTGCCCCGATGTGTGACCAAACTCTCACTATGTATACAAGGACCCCATGACATTGAAGACAATGATGCTACTCTGAAGATCTAGCGATGTAGTCTCTGCTGACCACTGGGTCAGGTCACATGAATCTGGTTAGGGCACAGTCCAAAGTAAGTAAAACCCTTCAAGTAGTTAAGAAACTAAGAGATAGGACGCATGTAGTGGGCAATTGGCCTCCATTAAATCAATAGGTTACTTAAACTTGTGACCCTGCATCTCTGGCAATGTCCGTTCCAGTAAATATTTTCTACTGGCAGGGGCAACCACTTCTGTCTCATTAAATTTGTAATTGCAGGTGACAGTGGAGCTTGCGACCCATATGATGCAGCTCTGTCAGATGATGCGATGATTTCAGGTCAGGATGCTTCATCTGTCAGCTGGATTGTGGGGATCTCATCTCATTGTGGTTGAACTCTTTCAGCTCTTCAAATCAGCTGGCCCTTCTGCAGATCCTCATAGAATTAAGTCTATTTCTCCAGGGGTGGACCACCGTACTCCTCGTGCAGATGAGCTCTTTTTTCTTTCCACAGATCACTGCATAAGGTTTCAGGTCAGCTTTCCAGACTATTGAAGATGTTTTCTTCCAACATTGATATGTTATGTTATGTTATGCTAGACGTGCTTGTGTAGTGCATGGCTGCCTCAACATCGGGAGTCCCAGTGCTCACGGACGGATGACCAGGAAAACGAATGCAAGCCAGATGAAGAGACAGTCTGGTATAGCCAGTTTCTACGAGTCACGGAACAGGAGCGCGGCATTTGCATACACATGAACTAGATGGATGAAAACAGCCAGGTTTTAATCTGTTTTCGGAATGCCCAATGATCTTGTGTGCTGTGCGCCATGAATGGAATAGAGTTCCATAGTGCAGGGGCCAGAGACCTAAAGGAGCGCCCTCCCGCTCTGCTCCTGCGCACCCTAGGGGTGTAGACCAGATACAGGTCTGCAGAGCACAGTGTTCTTGTTGGGACATAAAATGTACAGAGTACACAGTATCTGGGGACCCTGGCCGTGTAAGATCTTATGGGTGGCACAGAGATTCAAACTGAGTTCTCTGTTTGATAGGCAGCCATTGTAGACGGTGCAGGAGATGGGAGGTGTGACAGTGCTTAGGGAGGGCAAGTAGAATGCGGGCGGCCGCTTTCTGTGCCTTTTGGAGTCTCTTTGTGACAGTTTTATTAACGCCCAGTAGCAGCCCGTTGCTGTAGTCGAGACGTGACCTAACCACTGATTGAATAATCACTTATCGGGTGGAAGCATCGGAAAACCCCAGAAGGGGTTTCAGACCACGTAGGTGGCCAAAGCAAGTGCCTGCCACTTTTTTGGCATGGAGCTCGAAAGAGAGGGAATTGTCCATCAGGACCCCCATATTATGTAAGCCTCCTCCTTGTCCATCCGACCGACTGCAAGTACTGGACGTAGGGAGTGGATGGGGGAGACGTAGCAGGTGTAATTCGTTAGTCTGCTGGTGACCAAGACTTAAAGACACCATCAATCACAAGATCTGCTTTATTTAAAGTTTTGCGCTTGCTTTCCTGGGCTTTGAAGCCATAAGTTGGAGAGAAAACAAGTATGCAGTGGTTCAAGTGCTTTCTGGAATGAGGACTAGACATTGCTTTGGGACCGTGCAAAAATACAAGAAAGTGGGGTAGCTGAGTGTATCTCCGGGAGGGGAAACCATCTCTGCACAGATTTATTTATATGCTTATGTGCCATAGCCACCACCATCATCTTGCAGCAGGTTTCAGTGACTGGAAAGCAGCATGTGCAGTGACTGGAAAGCAGCATGTGCAGCGCCGGGCATGTCCAGCATAGACCTAGCCATCCTTCCCAGGAAAAGTTACCTATTAAGACGGTCTAGACTGATCTTTTATCTGGCATGTGGTACAGCCACTAGGAAATCTAGGTTCAAGGGCCCGTTAAAACCCCCCCAAGAAAACTGTGTCACTGGGTTATAAATCTGTTCCTGTCACAGAATTGGGTGGGTCGAAAAAGCAATAACCACATTCAGACTTTGGGGTATATTTGAACAGAAGAATGAAGAGATACCATTCCTAGTGGCCTTCTCTGGTTTTGGAGTCCATTAGAGAACACGCTACCCTAACCAGAAAAACCTGAAAGGGCACCATGGCTCTTCTTTTTCAAAGAACACTGCGGTCACTCCTCCCAACAGTTGAGGGTTGTGCCATGCCTCAGTGATGGGTTTCACACCCACCTGTAGCTCACGCTTGAACCATGTCTTCGTTTAGATGTTCATTCTCTCTGTCGTGTTTCATACCATGACTGGGAGTTTTTATATCCTCCACCCCCCCCCCCCCCCCCCCCCCCCCCCCATATGCGCCTCCATACAATTTGGCTTTCTTTACCTCTGGTCACCGCACCTCCCTATTGTTTTGGCCTCAAAGATTTAGAGGTGGCAATCTTTACTGTTGTTTTTTGGTGGGATGGTTGTTAACTTACACTAAGCCGTTTCAGTGATTTGTTTGGAGAAATGGGAGTGAAGTGGAAAGCCAAGATGCTAGAATGCGCTGCTCCTACCCTGCAGGTGCCGTTGACCTTTCATAGGTTTGCCTTTCTGGTCTGTAACAGGCGATGCCGGTTTTGGGTTGTCACTGCAATTTAAAAATCTGTGGTTGAGCCCATTCCGGTCAGGCCTGCAGTACCTAGGAACCGCCCTCTGCCATACAAGAGGTGGAGATTTCCAGGCCCACGTTGCAGAGTGGGGCAGGACACAACTAGACACCGAACTAAACAGGATATTTCAACAGGAAAAGAAGTATGCCTGGAAGGAGAGCCTGTGGTCTGGAGCTGGCACACACATTTCAGAAAACTTGGCTCCTCTGCCAGAACGCATAGATGAACAGGCTGCAGAGGGGGAGGAGGAGAAATAAGCTAATACCTTCTTGTAAAGGAGGTGTATATTCTGGGAAATCATTTTGCAAACACTCGCCAAGGCCTGCTCGTCAGGAAAGTGTTGGTGGGTGCGAGTGTAGCGAATTAGAAAGTCTTTTCCATTTACTTGCTGGATTTGTAGATGCATGAGTTGAAGGGTTAGTTCTGGTAATAGCTGGGCAGTAGGAGTGACTGTAAGTAAAAAACGCACCATTGTGGATGAGAAGCAATTGCTTTGTAATTGGGAAGGTAGGGGTTGTTTGGTATAGTTGAGTGCTTGAAACTTTGCTCTGGCTGGTCACATACATGTTTAGCGCTGGCCATTACAAAGAGCTACAGGTTTGCTAAGAGATTAAACTCTACACTCTTGCCAATGCGCCTTGTATCTTAAAGGAGACAGCTTGCCAATTTGGGCCCACTGGAGTCTCATCACAGTGCAAGTATGCATTCATGAGGCAGGATTTAGAGTTGGATTTTTAAGTGATTTTTAGCACTCATCAAAAACATTCCCCATGGTTTTGGTCATTGATGGTCTGTGAAACATTGTCAAACCGATGATGGACTGATTAGTCTGCTTAGAGGTCTGAATCTAGTGCATTTTTTTGAGAAACAGAAAAGTAACTTCTGTACTGGAAGGAATTGTTAAAAGTACCCTTTTCCCAGGTTTTGCTAGTTGGTTGTTATAAGGGGGCTTCGGTGGTTGAGAATCTCTACAGTTTACAGCTTAGTGCCAAAATGAGGCTTCTGGTACAAGGTCCTCTGTCTTCAGGTCCAGGGGCTCAAACATGTGGTGTCTCCATCTAGTATTGGGCTTCCATGGACTGCACTACTGCAGGCCTCCTATTTGGCATTTATTGTTCCCTTATTCTGCTCTTATGTACCCTAGGGCTTTTTTTCCCTTTTCATTTTTATTTCAAGGTCTAGACTTTCTTCCTCACCATTTACTGATGTCCATGTCCCAGCTACGTATGCACTGGTACAGAGAGCACACCCGAAGGAATGGTGCAAGGTTATCTGGTAATGCAGGTTATTCCGTGCTATCATGGCCAGATTTCCCTGGGGCATCCCAAGTGGAGTAGGGTTTGTTCAGCTAAATTTCAGAGTCCTCATTTTCCTCTTACTTTCCTATTCAATACATTTCAGAATTCTCAAACATTGATAGTGAGCTCACAACTTTTCAAGAGTCTTTTACTCGGATCTTGGATATAATTGCAGCTTTAAGACCTATCGCTGACAGTTCACTAGACCCCCCTGCTTTATGGTTTAACGAGGAACTCTAGCAAGAGAAATCAGCTTGTAGGAAACTGAAAAAGAGATGGTGTATATCCAAAACTCCAGCCGACAAAATGACCTACATAACTGTTTAAAAAAAAAATTGAGCCACTCGGAAGTCTAATCTCCTCAATAGAATTGGTAACGCTGGTACCTCCACTAAAGAACTTCGTTTATAAAATTGTTTTTATTGGCAGTTTCATAATCATACAGTTTGATATACACTATATTTAGAGGCACGTCTTTAACAAGTAGTACTGTTATGTCTTAAAGATAGCAAATAAGTAGAACAATAGTTACGTAGACCATACAATGCTCACATCAAAGGTCGTCATGAGGAACAATCATATTGAGCATTCAGCTCCGGTACATGAGGGACAAACATGTGAACCAGGAAGGCAATTAAGTAATAGTGGCAGTTCACTAGGCTCTGGTACGTTTTGTTCTGACGTCCTCAGCCAAGTGAGACCCCATATGTCCCTTGGTCGAGACGCAATGGGCATTATTTCCCAAAAGACAATGAGTTGTGCTTGACAAAATGTGACATCAAGGATCCAGTATTTAAGCATGGGAGGGTTTGGCCTACCCCACCTCATGGCGACTCTGTGTTTTGCTAAAAGTAACAGCATAGCCAATAACCTGCGGACTCCCAAAGGGGCGTACCTGACGTACCCCAGTAATCCCACTAGTGCCATAGGCTCTGTGTGTCCTGAGTATTTCACTTTATTTTTAGAAAGATCTTTCTCTCCAATAAGCCGCAATCTGGGGGCAGTCCCAGGCCAGGTGCAGAAAAGTTACCTGGTCTTTGTGACCTCTTCAGCACTCCACTTTGGGGCCAATGCCCATACGAAACAATTATATAGGTGTTATGTAGAATGGATTTACCTGAGTTTATAGTTTGGGGACAGCTGCTCCAAGTTGCGCGCAGCAAAATTGCCATTGCTCTTCCGTGATCTAGGGATGTAACTCGGCGTTCCACTGTTCTGTGTTTTGGCGTTGTCAATGGACCGTGTGTTTGCGTGGACCAGTAGAGTCTTGTAATTAGCTTGTGTGCTGAGGGAGTGGTGACTATGTGCTCTAGGGCCTGTAGGGCCGGAAGGGAGTCCGGAAATGTGCTGTGCATCTGACGGCAGACTGCCCGTATACGATGGTACAACAGTGTGTCAGAGAAATTGTGAGGTGGCGTGTCGGTCGCGGATGGTGGCCCAATGAACCCTTCTTCCTGATATAAATCTGCATAGCTGATGATGCTAAGTCACCTTGATCCTCTAACGGGGGCATTGCTGGTTTTTAGCGAAAGATTATTGAAGGGGCAAATAGTTTCTTTGTATTGGTGCTCCTCCGTATTCCGTCCCATGCCCATCGCAATATTTCTGTGGTGTCACTTGCATGGGGGGTGGGGGGGGGGGGTTTGTATGGTCGGTACAATGCCACTACTAGGGGAGTAGGTGCAGCTAGATCATACTCTACCGCCATGTGGGGCTGGAAAGGGGTCGGGTCAAGAATTACGCTTGTGCGCAGTATGCGTATAGTGGAAAATCGGGCGCACCCACTCCCCCCTGGCTCTGTGGGAGCGTCATTGTTTACCGAGAGACTCTAGCCTGTCCTCCCACCCATACTAGTGATATCAGCGAGCACATAGTGTTGAAGAATGCTTGAGTAAGTTTGAGAGGGACATTTACAAAAATATACAGATACTTGAGGATGACAATCATTTTAGCGATTTTAATATTTTTCCCGCTAGGGACAATGGCAGTGTGGACCAGACTTTAACTTTCCACTCTAGCCAGGCATTGGGGGAAAGGGGACATCCCTGTCTCGTTCCACAGGTTATAGTAAATGCGTCTGATATTTGGCCATTTACCTTCGTACAGTGGGATCTGAATATAGCAGTTGAATCTGTTGTATAAAGAGCAGGCTAAATCCCAATCTTGTAAGTACAGCAAAAAGAAATGGCTACTCCAGGGAGTCAACTGTCTCGGTGGCGTCAAGGAGTGCTGCCACCGCTGGAAAATGTGGGTAGAGGTAGTGAAGGATCGTGAAAAAAGTGAGAAAATTATGTGCAGTCTATCTCCCAGGAATAAAACCAGATTGATCTGGTCTTGTAATGAGCGGTAAAAGCGGCTGAACTCTATTGGCTAGCAATGTGGCGTAAATTTTATTATCTGTGTTGATTAGGGATAGTGGACAATGAGTCACAGATCTGATGATTTGTCAGGCTTAAGTAGCAACAAAATGCTTGCTTCTCTAAGTGTAGGGGGTAGTCTACCATTTTCAAGGGACTCCTGGTTTACTGCCATAAGGTGAGGAGCAAGGATAGATCCGTAACATTTATAAAAAGAGGCCTTCCGGCCGTCCAGCCTGGGGCTTTGTCAGGTGGTAAACTATTGATGACCTGGACTACTTCTTTGGTGAATGGTTCGTCTAGATATGCTCTGCGTGCATTTCTCAGCCACAGCAGCTCCACCGAATCAAAGTAGGGTTGCATATTCTCTGGCTGGCCAGTGCACTGTGATGTGTACAGATCTGAATAGAACTTTGTGATGTGGTTCATTATTTCCTGAGGGTCCCTAATTGTCTGCTGTGCCTCATCTCTTAGTTCTGTAATGTAATGTAATTTGTGATGTGTGGAGGTCTGAGTAGGGCTACTACTGTTTTCCCAGGCCCATCACCATACCTTCTAGCTTGTGTGTTTTTGCTTAAGTGTTGAACCTTTCTCTGTGCCTCCTCTTCAAACTCATCAAGCCTGCTCCTGATTTGGGAAAGTAGATTGCGATCGCCAGACTGGTAGTAGTCAAGCTCAAGTGTTCGGATTTGTGTTTCTAGGTTTTTGAGTGTTTGTCTAAGGGCCTGAAGTACTTCGGCTTGTCTGGCGATACACTTGCCACCTTGAATGCCTCCCATAGAGATGATGGGGAGGATACAGATCCCTCATTGAGTCAGAAGTATTCGAGGATATCACTTTTTATTTCCTCTCTAAAAGCGGCATCTAGTAAGGCTGTAGGTGGGAGCTTCCATTGAAATTCTCGGGTAGGTGCAGTCGTTGTTTGTAGATGAAGCAAGCATGGTGCATGGTCCGAGAGGGTTTGAGGGAGGTGTTTAATGTCTATAGCCCACATGGCTACGTCTTTAGTTACAAGCCAGTAATCAATGAGAGACCAGGCTAAGTGTTGCACCATAACGCATGTGCCCTCCGTCGTGTCTGGGTGTCACTGTCTCCATTTATCTATCAACCAGCTGTCTTTTTTTTAGTGTGTTTAACGCAGTGCTGTCATTAGGGTGCAGTTTGCCAGTCGCTCCCTTGCGATCCAGAGAGTCCTCAAGGATGGCATTGAAATTCCACCACCCACCCCCCACATAGTATTGTGTCGCAGCCGGTTTGCATTATGCTGCCCCGGAGAGTCCGAGTTGGGGTCATAGACTGTCACCAAGACCAGCCTGACCGCTCCGAGTGTGCCCTCCGTTAGATGTATCTTCCTTCCGGGTCAGACTGCGTTTGAATCTGGTTCCAGCCAATACCTTTGCGAATAAGGATCGCGGTTCCTCTAGCGTAGTGAGAGTAGGCCGCCAGATATACGTTTCCCCAGTGTCTGGTATGGAACGGCATGGAGAAGTAAAATAACCTGCATCAACCTATAAGGATATAGCAGGCAACACAGATGCCCTACCTCCCCCACTGATATACTGTTGATACTATGAGCGATATGGCTCTCTGCCTCTTGCCACCCAGACCAGCATGATTTCTCTTCTTTTACACAAGAGCTGCAGAATAACATCTTATCCTCCTACAGTGGACAGAGTCCTGAATCAAGACACTGACAACAGCCAAATCTTCATTTACACTGATGCCTAGCGTAAGACCTGCAGGAGCTTCCTACACAGTCTGATAGTTGGAGGATTTTATAGAGCTTTTTTGCGGTCTCTAACAAATGGTGTAGTCAGAACCAGCCCTTATGTAACAGATACATGCCCCACGTTCTCCAAAGACGTCTCGCTTCCACAAGCATTTTCTTGTAAACATCTGTAGAATATGCAGCAAATGATGGATTAATTGGCAAGGGTGGAATAATTATTTTGAAAACTTTGTAGAAACGCATAATTCCAGTTTGTCTGACCATAATGCACACAACTACCATGCAAAACAAAACTCGTACCACAAATGCAGTTGAAAAGTGTTTTAAGAAACGGGGGAATGTTTATTGAAAATACTGAAATACTGCACTATTCCCCTCTTTGTTAAAACAAAAAATATATGTATATAAAATTGGTTGAGAATCAATGATCAGTGTATAGTAGTCCGAGTCCGTGGAATTATGCAGTTTTTTAGCTGCAGTGTTTATTGCATAGTTATTTACTGCACTTTGCCGATTTCAAAAATATGTTTAAAAAAATCAAATTAATTAAAATACTGCAGTTAAATGTGTTTTATAATATATTTTAAATAATCCTGCCACATAATTTGGCTCTTCGTCTTCATTGCTGCTTAATCCTAGTGGCTCGACTACTTTAAAGCTCTTTAGGAATTGTTTGGGAGCTGTCATGATGCTGAAATCCACAAGTCACGGCGGGGTGCGGTGGTGTATGTGTACGTATCTCTAACAGGGAGGGGAGGGGTGTACACGTACCTCTAACAGGAGCCTGCCCCCGTTGCAAAATGAACAATTGCTGGACTGAATGTTGCACAATTCAAACAGGCCTGATAGTGCCATGGGAAGTACACCCATCTTCGGAATGTGCTGTTGAAGTACCCCCCTTTTTCAGTGGGTCCTGTCCAGTGAAGAGTTAGGCTCTTTGGGGCGTACTTGTCGAGTGAAGATTCGTTTTTAGGTCGAGCCTAGACGAAAGCAAAGCGAAGCTTTGCTGTCTAGGTCGACAACTTATGTAATCACTTTCAGGGGAATGTGGACAGCAGACTGTCACGAGCGTCTCCTGCCTGAGATTCTACCTCGTGAGCGCGCACGCCCAGCCCGGCGCCGTGCACGTCCGCTGCCACACACACATATGCACACGCAGGCAGGAAGGACCACACACACACACACAGACACACGCGCGCACCCCCCGCCACACACGCAGGAGCGCACCTACACACACGCACGCACGCATACAGAGACACCCCCCCCCCCGCATACACAGAAGCGCCCCCGGCCGCCGCATACATACTGTAGCGATACGCAGCCCCCACGTGCTACTGCGAGGCCACCACGGACATTCTGTGAGGGTCTGATAACACTCAGGGCAACAGCAGGGCATGGGCGGGTTTTTGTTGTGGGCCTCTCGGGGCCGAGGGGGCAGGGCATGGGCGGAGTCCCGCTCGGGGGACTCGATGCACCGGCAATGTGCCCCGACGCCCCTCCTCTCTATTTGGGACTCACCGGGTCGGCTGGCGCTCGGCGGCGGCCCGGTCTCTCCTCCTCCAGCGGGGGCTCCCTGTTCTGCACGGGGCCCCCCCGCCATGGCTGGTTTTTGTTGGGTCCCATTGTCAGCGTTGTGTGTATTTCCGACTTTCACTTACTTCCGTTATGTACTTATTCATTTGGGCTCAACAGAATTTCAGTTGCGTGCTCCAAACTTTCATTACTTTCGTTATGTACTTATTTATTACTTTCGTCACAACAGGATCTCAGTTGCATGCTTCTGGCTTTCACTTACTTGCCTTATGTACTTACTTATTTGGGCACAACGAGATTTTACCTGCGTGTTCCCAACTTTCACTTACTTCCCTTATGTACTTATTAATTTATTTAAGCACAACGGGATCTCGGCTGCGGCTCTCGACTTCAACTAACTTTACTTATGTACTCATTTATTCGGGTACAACGGGATTTCAGCTGCGTGCTCTCGACTTTAACTTACTTCCCTTATGTACTTATTACTTTATTTGAGCATAACGCGTACTTATTACTTTATTTGAGCATAACGCGATCTCAGCTGCGTGCTTCCAACTTCCACTAACTTTCCTTATCTACTTATTTATTTCGGCACAACGAGATTTCAGCTGCGTGCTTACGACTTTCACTTACTTCCCTTATGTACTTATTTATTCAGGCACAACAAGATCTCAGCTGCGTGCTCCCGCGTTTCATTAACTTTATTTACTTGAGCCCCCACTCCGCCTCATGAAAGAGCACACCCTTTACTCCTGCCCCCTGTTGCCCCAATCCCTCCAAACCCTTTCTCATTTTCCAACCCTGCACCCGCAGCCTCCCGTAGGCTCGCTTTCCACAGACATCGCACCTAACCTCCTCATGCTCGTCCTCAACACCCCCCTCCTCCTCCCACCTACTGTTGTTTCATGGACACCATGCCCCCTGCCCTGTTCTGGCATCACAGTACAGTACTACTACCAAAGTAAGTTAATACTGAACTTACCTGTGGCGAACAGGCTGACAAGGACCCAATTGGGACAGCGAGAGACGAGGGAGACGTGAGACTCGAAGTGAGGGGCACATTCACACGGGTTGCAAGAGCATTCATGGCCTTTTGTTTACTCATTATTAACCTGCCTCGTGTTACGCATACTAATTACTAGAAGTCAGGTTGAGTAGGCAGGCTGACTTGACGCAATCTTACTCTCGTAGTGAGCTGCCTGCTGTGGCGGTGATAGTGGGCGTGGCAGTAATGAAAAAAAAATGTGCGCGCGTTCTCGCACAAACTGCCTCTATCCTACTAAAATCCAGCCCAACCCAATGTCTTACAGTCCGGTGTTCTATAATCCGCGGCCACCACAAGCAAGTGTCTAAGGCTGCCGCAGCACGCAATGCAGTACCACCATTAACAATTCTATGAATTCCTAAGACCCCTAGTTCGCATCCCCGCCACCCCACATATACTTGAGCCCCCACTCCACCTCATGGAAGAGCACACCTTTCACTCCTGGCTCCCTTTGCCCACAATCCCTCCAAACGCTTTAATATTTTCCTTCCCTACGCCTGCAGCCTCCCGTGGGCCCGCCTTCCTCAGACAATGCACCTAACTTCCTCGTGCTCGTCCTCAACACCTTCCCCCTCCCCGTCCAACCTAATGTTGTCTCCTAGACACCACGCCCCCTGCCCTGTTCTGACGTGACAGTACAGTACTACTACCAGAGTAAATTAGTACTAAACATACCTGTGGGGAACAGACTGACAAGGGCTCACTTGAGACAGCGGGAGGCGTGGGACGAGAGGCAGGGGCACATTCACACGGGCTGCAACAGCATTCACTGACTTTTGTTTACTCATTTTTAACCTGCCTCGTGTTACGCATACTAATTACTACGAGTCAGGTTGAGTAGGCAGGCTGACTTGACGCAATCTTACTCTCGTAGCGAGCTGCCTGCTGTGGCGGTGATGGTGGGCGTGGCAGTAATGAAAAAAAAATGTGCGCGCGTTCTCGCACAAACTGCCTCTATCCTACCAAAATCTAGTGACACTACCATTGTTATATCAATAGATGCACGTTACATTAATGCACGACATATTGCATTACTAATGCTATAGGTGTCACATTTCCAAAAGTTAAAAATATTCGCATTTTACATAAACTATTAAGTTAGATATTTTCAAAACTACCACATAAATAAACAAATTGCTATTTACAATACTAATAACTCTAGCTTTTCGAATGCGAGACCTATTGCATTGCAAATGCTTGTTAACTTCTTTTATCATGTCCTTAGTGTGTAAAGGTCACTAGGAAAACTAACTACGCATATGCAAGGCAAGGTCACTGATGTTATTCATCACTTTGCAGATCTTGTTGCTTTTATTTGGCTTCACATTTACAATGTAGACCTTCCTGTGCTGAACTACTGAAATTGCATGATACCGAGAGCATCATGCATACATTGTCTGAGTTACTTCCTCGCTCACCTGATCTGGCTCGAAGCTCACTGTTAATCGGTATGAGATGCTTACATTTTCCTTTTTTGTTGTTATAAAAAACACATACGCGTGGCAAAACAGGTGTTCTATCATAAGGCGAGCATCATTGTTATAAGAGTATCCATAACATTTTACACTTTCAGTCTTCGTTATATTATAAACTTGCTACAACCCTTTCTTATCAGTCCTAGTTACAGTTAAACATCTTAAGCCCATTTCTTAGCGCCGTATAGCCTTCTTATGTAATCTTACTGGATTGGCATTCCCCCATCAATGCTCTATGATCGCCTGGATCTCCGTGTTCTCTGGAAGCCACCCATCTGCCCCAGGTCTTATCCCACTTCTTTTGGCATCCCCTGTTTTGGTACACCACTTTTTCAGCAGTGCAGCACCAGTCTAGGCCCTCCTTCCAATCAGTAATCCCCAGTGATTGTATTTCCCCCTATGCTTGTGCTATATTTCTTTTGGCTATCATGTCAGCTATCTTGAGCCGTAGTGGTGTGTCTTTTGGCCATCTATTTTCATTTTTCACACATAGCATGTGCCATTTGGCCCTCCTTGGGGCTTTTTGTCCTACTACTTAAGCCATTACCTGTATGGTTGTTTCCCAATACTGCTTACTAGGGCAAGCCAACAACGTGTGGAAAAATGTGCGGGTTTCCCCACAGCCCCGGTACATAGTTCCGTGTCACTGTGGCCCATTCGGTGGAGAAGTGCCCTTGAGGTGTAGGAACTAGTAATTTGTAACTGTACAAGGCGAAATCGCGCTGGTATTGCAATCTCTCTAGGGCTCTGTATAGTCTCTGTCCGGTCATCCTCTTCCAATATGCCTAGGTCAGTTTCCCACGATTCTCATAGTGTTCCTAATAGGTCAGGTGTGTTGTTCATTATTTGTTTTATTAGTGAGGTAAGTGGCCTTATAAATCATGGGGTCCAGTAGTGTGTTCGCCCTTTGGGATATGCCATCGCAGTGCGTGCTTCATCTGGATATATCTATATTGTTTGGTATCAGACACTTCGTATTCCGTTTTTAACTCTTCAAATTCAAACATCTTTCGTCCCCTCCATACGTTTTCTAAGTAGTCAATACCCTGTTGTTTCTACTTGCTGAAAGCCTGTTGTCCACCTACTTCCCATAGGAGGTCACTATCCCATAGCGGAGTCCTTCCTGTACTCTTTCCCTTCCATCCCAGGAATTTTGTTGCCTCTCGCCATATCTTTATAAAGAGCCGCTAGATATCCTCTCTGCCCTATATCCTGTATGCAGGTTTGTCCATTCCCGTAAAGACCCATGCGTTTATCGTGACTAGCTGTGCTGCCCGGTAATATTTTTTGATGTCCGGAATGGCCAGTCCGCCAACAAACACTCCCCTCTGTAATTTGTGTATGGCTATCCTAGGGCTCCCCCTCCCATAGTAATAATCTAATTTCACTGTCTACTTTTCGAAAGAAGTCTGATGATACCCTACATGGTGTATACTGTAAAACATAGAGGTATCAGGGTGGCGAGGGGGGGGGGGGTTAGCCCTATCATTTTAAACAGTCCAGCCCTTCCTATGAGAGACGGTGGTAACTGTCTTAAGTATACTACATCATTTCAAAGCCGGTCTGTTTGTGGGAATACGTTGTCCTCTAGGAATTCAATGTCTGTTTTTTTTAAATATATTTTTAATTGTATTTTCGTTACATAGACAGGATATACATAGACGTACACGGGTACAACGCTCTTTCTGACGCGTCGATCACTTCGCCCTTACATTTTACATCCTCGACAAATGGATGATCTATGCGTTGTTTTACTCCGTTGGGCGGTTACTTCCCTGTCCATTTGGGCTAATAGTTCTATTCCATATATCGGTGGACGGTATTACGTTGGCTCTTAGCTTTTTCGTGAACATGTAACATATAGCTGTTGGCAGGTAGTTAAAGATAGTCTTCCCACCGTATTCTACAGAACCGTGGTTTATATGGCTATGGTGGTTTGAAAGGGTCAAGTGCACTGTCTAACGCTGACCACATCGGTCTATTGGGCTTCTTCCAGGGAGTGTATTTTAGAGCTGTTTTGTCAGCGCCTCTTAGGAATGTAACCCAATTTATCCATCCCTTAAAGGTGGCTTTGGAGGTGTTTTTCCATTTGGCTAGTATGATTTTTGTGGCACTTGTTAGGAGGAAATCTAGAAGGTTTCTGTCTTGTTGTATGTTGATGTGTGTTGTTGGGGTGCAGAACTCCCGCTTGAGGGTGCAGCCTAGTGTCTGGTGGGTGAATTCAAACACTTTGTCCCAGAATTTTCTGACCTTGCAGCAGTAGAAGATTAGATGGGCCAAGTCCCCTGTTGCTTTGTTGCAGTTCCAGCACTGACTATTCTCTCTTAGGCTCAGTTTTGCTAGTTTTGCTGGGGTCCAGTGTACTTGGTGTATCAGCCAAAATTTGGTTTGCGCTAGTACTGGCGAGACTGTTCTGTGTGGGGGAGGCCCAGATGGTCGACAGCTCCTTCTCTGTGAGGGTACGGCCTATCTGGTTTTCCCAGTAGAGTTTGTTTTTCATTGTGTTTTGAGGTCTTTGGGCGGAGAAGTTTGTATAGCTGTGATATGTGGTGCCCAGTTTTGTTTAGGTCTTCTATGAGTTGAAAGATAGAAGGGGTGAGGCTACTTAGGTTCGCTTTTGTGATCTCTGTTTCGATGGTCAGGAAGTTATATAGTTCCACCTCTGGGAGGCCGAACCTACCCTTTATGGTGCTGTAGGAGAGCGGTTTGCCTTCCTCTTCTAGGTGTGCTTGGTGTGAGAAGCCTAGTGAGCTCCACGTCTTTATATCCAGGGGCTTCCCTTTGTACTTTATTTTTGGGTTAGCCCATAGTGCCACGCATTTCGAGTTTTTTAGGCTTACTTCTAGTTTCTGATCTACCTTGAGGAGGGAACTTCTCGTTGCTTTGAAAATTGGGTTCCCTTTTAGTGACTGTTTATTGGCTGTGAGGAGGGTTAGGGGGTCCGAGTTGTCCAGGATGGCTGTTTCCAGGGCCAGCCACGTTGGTGTGTATTTCTGGTTTTGGATTACCCAGTGCAACCCTTGTCTGGCTATGCAGGCTGTCTGGAATGTTTTTAGATCTGCCACGTTTAGGCCTAGTTCTTTTCTTAGTCTAAGTTTTTGGAGGGCAATTCTTGTTTTTTTGTCCCTTAAGATGAATTTGTTCAGTGCTTGGTCTACTTTTTTATGGAAGTCTTCGGTTAGAACTAGGGGAAGCAGGGGTGTGGAATTTATTAAAATATCTACTTGTCCATGGGGCAGGTTGCTTCATAAATCTACTGGCCCTGTAACAAAATCCACTTGTCCCTTTGTTGCCATGTTCTGCGGCGACAAATTATGGCAGCAATCATTATATAAGAGCTCCTATATAGCCTCTCTGACTATGACATGGCTCATACCATAGTAGCAATCTCTTTATGTTGCTACGTTTCCGCAGGTCTACATACTGGGACTGAAGGTAGTGGTAAACAATAGTTGGAATTTCCTTTTGAGTCTGTGCAAACCTACTAACTTGCATGTTTTAAGGGTTTTCAACAACTCTTCCCTAATCTTTTCCAATACCAAGAAATGTTGGAAATGTACTCCAGACAATGGCAGATGTAAACCTTCTTCCAGAGTTGGGAAAAAAGTGGTTGGAGGGAAAATAAACTTGCAAACACTCAGGTGTTTACATGAGCAATCCTACTCATGCATATTTGCTCATGCTAAAATGCAGTTCACAAATATTTTCTAGGAGTACTATTTCTTGCCCTACTGCTGTAAATTCTTTTGAATTCACGAAAGCCATATAGCTGCTCTTAATGCAAGGACATGTACCAAGAGTGCACTTTTGAGACTTTCTTTAATAATTGGGCCCCTATTTTGGTCTGGCTTTAACATGACTTTTTGTGTTTATCAAAATTCTCTCTCTGTATTGACTGGCTTCACGGTGAGTGACAGCATTCTGCTCTTTCACAAGGAGCATATCGGCACACAAAGTAGTTTTGTTCGTTGCCAGTAACTAATTTGGCTGTAAGTGCTTTTTTGAGACCAAAAACAATTTTTGCTTTTGCCAATGTTTGTTATATTGGTGAGGGTCTGGCAGCTCTCACACCAATACGGTTTTACAAAAACCATGCCAAAACAAGTCACCCATTACCAAAACTAAAAAGCGGACTAGCATTTCCGACCTACTGGCTTTGCCAATGCTTCTTTATTTTTGTTTCCCAAAATCTTATTGAAACTGGTGGCACTGATTTCTAATATGAATATTTTGGGGAAATACTAGCATGCATCAACAAACACATTTTACAAAATGATGCTGAAAAGAAACGGTAACTGAAATTTTACAGTAGTTTAGCAAAGAAATGTTTTCCTACTTTCATTTTTAGGAACATTTTATAATTAAAGCAAAGAATCCTCAATCTTGCTTTTAAGCTTCTGCAAATATTTGCATCTAATCGGAGAGCATTCTGGGAGCATTATGCATAGCCTCATATTGCTAAACTTTGAAACCGTGTCTCCACATTTTTATACTGGAACCACTGTCAGTAGTGCAGTCAGAACTTACATTTACCGAGAGCGCTCAGCCTAATAATAAAGGCTCTCAATTAATGAACCATAAATACAAGTTTGGACAGCATTAACATATGTACACAAATATTAACTTAACTGCAGGCAGTGTCCCTCCCTGATCCTTAATCTGGTACTGCAAACTGGCAGCCAAAGGGTTTGCGCTGCAAGGGGTTGAGACTTCTTGTCCCAAGGACAAAATGCACATTAAAACTTGTTGCCTTTGACCCCAAACAATATGTCCTGGGCGTCGGGCTATAGGAATTCCACATCCCTGGGGAAGCATACTGGCTGGGTAGTTAACTATAGGTGTGGCCATCATTTTGACTGTTTCTATTCTTCCCCACCAGGTGATAAATTTTGGTGACCATTTTTCCAGCAGATCTCTTATCTTTGTCAGTGTACTCTTTTTGTTCAGGTCTAGGGTCGTTTTTAGATCTTTGCCAAAGTTTATTCTTAAGTATTTGATTGATTTTGTTTGCCACGCTAGCCCAGAATCCCCTAGTACCTCTTTGGTTGTGTGTACATTCATGTGCATGCACTCTGACTTGTCCCTGTTTAGTTTGTACCCTGAGTGGGAAGCATATGTGTCTATGGTATGCATGAGTGCGGGTATAGACACTGTTGGGTCTTCTGTAACTATCAACAGGTCGTCTGCGTATGCCGCCAGTTTAGCCGTGGTTTTGTTAAAGGAGATGCCTGCTATGTTCTCGTTTGTGAGAATGTCCTTGATCAGGGGTTCGAGTACTAGTAAGAATAGTAGTGGGGACAGCGGACATCCCTGTGTAGTTCCTCTTTGGAGGTCTAAGGGGGCTGAGGTCGTGCCGGTAATTGCGATCTGCGCTTTTGGGTTTCTATACATGGCCATGACCCTTCTGGCATACATGTCACCCAGGTTGTATGCTTGCAGGAATTCTTTTAGGAAATGCCAAGACACCCTGTCAAAGGCATATTCTGCATCAAGTGCGATTGTAACCGCAAATTTTTGTGCGTGAGAGTAGTGTTCAATGACTTGGCACAATAGTCTGGTGTTGTTGCTGGACAATCTGCCTTTCATATATCCTACTTGTGTGTTGTTTATCAGTTGTGGGAGCACGGCGCACAGCCTGGTAGCTAATATTTTAGCGTATAGTTTGCAGTCAAGGTTGATGAGTGATATAGGTCGGTAGTTCTTTGGCCATTGTGGGTCTTTACCCTCTTTCGGAATAACTATGATGGCTTGTACCATTGTCGTGGTCACTTCACCAGCCGCCCCGCAGTGTTTAAAGGCTTTCGTTAGAGTAGGAGCTAGTTGCTCTTGGAATGATTTGTAGAAGGTTGTTGTTTAGCCATCTAGGCCTAGGGCCTTGTTATCTTTTAGCGCTTAGATGGCTGTTATCACCTCCATTGGTTTGATGTCTTGACCTGAGGCCCTCGCTTCTTCATCTGTGACTTTTGGCAACTTCAGGCTCTCTAGGTAGGCCTTCGTTCGCGTTGTTTCTAGTCCCTCATCTTTTTTTGTACAATTCCCTGTAGAATTCCTTGAAGGTGTCAACAATGTCTTTGTGTCTGGTGTGTGACTTGCCTGCAGTGTCTGTGATTGATGTAATGTTGTGTTGTCTCTGCTTGCGCTTGAGGTATGCTGCCAGTGTTTTACCTGCTCTGTTTGCTTCACACAGATTGATCTCTTTGTACTTTTTTATCCAGAGGCCTGCTCGTTCGCTGAGTACTCTATTGAATTCATATTTCTTTTTAGTGAGTTCTGTTAGTATGTTTTGGTTGTCTATGTTGCTTATGTGCTCGGTCTCTAACCTTTTAATGTCTTTTTCTAACTGTGCTATCTGTCCTCTTGTCTCTTTGTCTTTTCTCCCCTTTATTTCCATCAGGACTCCTCTTACGGTTGCTTTCAGTGCTTCCCATAACCTGCCCGGGTCTATATCTGGTGTGTCATTCACTGCCATGTATTCTCTGATGGCTGTCTGAATCTTGGCTCTGTCCTCTTGCTAAGCTAGGGTTGTGGGGTCAAGTCGCCATCTGTGTGTCCGTTGCTCATTGTGGCTGCCTGCTAGGTGTAGGCTGATGCAAGCGTGATATGGTTCTAGCTGCGATGTCTGTGTGGTCGGTTAGGTGGGTGTGGGTTGAGGATATGAGGATATAGTCTATTCTGCTGTAGGAGTTGTGTGGGTGTGAGTAGAAGGTGTAATCTCTTGTGTTGGGGTGTTGTAGGCGCCATGGATCTGCTATGTCCAGTTTGTTGCACTTGTTCTTCAGTGCCTTGTGCGATGTTGGCGTACGTGTTTTGTGTTTGGCCTGTCTGTCTAGCGTTTGGTCTAGTGTCATGTTGAAATCCCCTGCCACTACCACCATACTGTGTGAGGCGCTATTCTCCAGGTCCTTGGTTACTTTCTCCCAGAAAGGGGGCAGGGGGAGTCTGTGTTTGGTGCGTAGATGTTCGCCACTAGGATAGTCTCCTCACCTCTTTTCAGCTACGTGATTAGTAATCTGCCTTCCTCGTCATGCTGTACCTTTTCAATGGTTTTGTTGGATTTGCTGCTGACTAGTGTGATGACTCCTCTTTTTTTCCCTACTGCTGGCAACTTGGCCAATCCATCTGGCTCTGAGTTTGTTTGCTTCCTCTGTGGATAGTTTTCTCTCTTGCAATAGTATTATGTCTCCTTCGTCTTGGCATGGTAGTCTAGTGTTTTTATCCTTTTCACTGGATGGTTGAGACCTTTCACATTAAGTGAGATGACTCTTAGCTCTGTCTGTATTGATTTGCTATGCAACTGTGTCATCCTTATGATTGCATCCGGTTATGTGTGGTTTGGCGCTGGATGACTGCAGCGTGTCTCTTTGGTGCTGTCTGTTACCACTAATGTAAATGGCTGGTTGTGCCGGTGCTGGCGGCGATCTTTTAACGTTGTTGGATACTTTACTGACAAAGACATGACTAACAAGACAAGCAGGACTTACAAGACTTACAAAATGAACTTTTCTACGTTCTGCCCTCTCCCCCGCCCCGCCCCCCCCCCTTCCCCCCCCCCCCCCCTGTTTTTGAGATCACAATTCCCTTGGTATTTGAATTTGTGATTTATTTCTAGGGTTTGAGCACTGGATGGCAATGCTTGTGCCGTTCCCGCCAGCACAAAGGAGTGATTTATCTCAATTAATCTGATACCCCGAGTATCCCCCAAATATTTGGAATATGTGAAGTATTCAGAATGTCGATTTTTGGGTTTGTGATATATAATAATAGATCATCCGCATAGAGTGATCTTTTCCCATCCCAGTCGTTCCTTCCTGGTATCCGCATTATCAGAGAGTCACCTCTGACCCACGCTGCTAGGGGTTCCAAGGCTAATTGAAAAAGCATCTGGGATAGCGGGCAACCCTTGTGCTAGATTATTGGCCGTGATATCGTCCCATTTACTGTCACCCTGACTAGTGGGTTGGTATACAAGAGATTGAAATTGTAATTGTGTGTGTCTTGTAAAGCGCACTTCTACCCGCACCGCAGGCCTCGTAGCGCTATAGACCGCTGGGGAACCCGTCCTGGCTTTCCCTGTGAGATAGTCCCTCCTGGGAGTCTCCAAGGTGAAACCAGGCATCCCCGGCGTTTGTGAGGGGCCGTTGTGGAGATGAGGCAAGCTAATGCCCAGAGTTGCTGAGTGTGATCTCTGGTTGGAGTAGGCACCGATGCGAGAATTATCGAGTCCGTTGATCCTGGTCCAAGACCCTGCCGCGTCGGGAATCGAACCCTGGTCCCGGGCCGTTCTCTGCTCTCGGGTCTGCCGCCTCTAACCAGTGAGCCACACCACTCCACTGTGCTTGGGTCCAAGAGATGGACCCAAGCACAAAACTTTAAGCCTGGTCCCAGACGTTCTAGCACCTCGAATAGATACGGCCATTCGATGCTATCAAACGCCATACGGGGATCTAATGACAGGAGCTCTGCATCTTCTTCCAGCTTTTGCTTCATAAAATGGATTACTCCATATAATCATTGTAGATCAGGCCGGCCAGGTGCTCCTATGTGGCATAAAACCTGAGTACTGTACTCTATCTAGTAGCCAACACTTTCACCAGCACTTTTGCTTCTATATTAAGCAGTGAAATGGGGCGGTAGGAGTTAGTCTGTCAGTGGTTTAACCTTTTTCAGAATAGCTACGATGGTGGCCTTCTGTTGGTCCTCCCCGAGGATAGCCGGCTCCAGTGCCTCTTGGTACATATTTAGCCTATGCGGTGCCATGACAGTCTCTACTCTTTTATATAATTCAGCTAGAATGCCGTTTGGTATGTACGCCTTTTCTGTTTGCAAGGCTCTAATAGCATGCCCTAGGTCTCCCTCAGTTAAGTCTTTATTTAGATCTACCTGTTCGCCTGGGGATAGTGTGGGAAGTCTAGGCTCTCTGAGGAAGTCAGCACAGTCTGGTCCAGTTCTATTTGTGGTTGACTGATACATGCTTTCATAATGCTTTGCAAATGCTGAGGCTATCTCTTCTGCTGTCCTGCTTATTTCTCCTCGTGGGGTACAAATTTCCAACACTCAATTTCTTTCTTTGTCCAGTTTCTCTGGCCAAGCCATCAATGTATTGGCTTTGTCCCCTACCTCAAACAATCTTTTCTGGGTCACTTTGGCCTGTGCCCTGGCCTTCCCTTCCGCATGTCCCTCAGCTCCTGAAGCTTGAGTCGGATTTGATGTTTAACCTGGGCCTCTAGTCCCCCTGCATTTCTGTCTTTTAGTCTCAAGTCAGGCCGGCTCAGTTTCTATATTGGCATACTGGAACCTTTTGTTTATTGTTTTTAACTCCAGCTAAAGCTTGCATGCACCCTCTAATCCCTGTTTTTATATACTTCCCACACTATACCTGCTGAATTTACGGGGCCACCATTTTCTTGGTAATATTGCTGTGTCCGTTCTCTCACTTTATCTCGGAGCAGCTTATCTTTGAAGAGCCAAGTGTCTAGTCTTGATGGCAGTTTGATATCTTTAGTGGGTTCCTTCATGTGTACCTCCACTGGTGCATGATCTGATATGCCCCTCATCTTGTGAGTTGCCCCCCATAAATCAACCTGCTGTGGTGGAATGTGTCATTAGTCTAAACGAGAATATCTCCCTCCATAAAGCTAGTAATCTGAGGGCCTTCATGAATGCTCTCCGGGGTTGTGTGCTCATTCCCCTATCTGTGGTTGATATCTTTTATGGGGTCCAAGGTGCAATCATGTCACCTGCCAGAATTAAGATGCCTATTTGTAGTTCAAGCATTAGTGCATTGATGGCAGGCATTCTGTTAGCGTCGAGTCTTGGTGGTACGTATATTGAGCATATGTGGATAACCTTTCTCTCCCAGGCCCCTGTCAGTGCCATGTATCTGCCCATCTAATCGCTCCCGACCTTGCCCGGTATAAAGGGGAAGTGCGTCCCCACCAGGATCCCTGTTCCTTCTGATTCCCCGATGTGAACCCTGCATGTGCGAAGAGTGTATAGCCACCACTATCCAGGGTTTTGTAATTGTTACCTTTATTAGTGCGTTTCCTGTAACAGTACTATGCCGGATTGTGTCGCCAGAGATCTTGCAATACCATTGTACTTTTTATTTTGTGGCCTATGCCGTTCACATTCCAGGGCATTATTCTCAGATCTGCACTGGCATGTGTTTTCCTTGTAGGTAGGTTCAGGAATCCTGTCTCTTCACCCCTTGTTGTCATGTGGTGCGTTTGACATGTGGTCCGTTTTACATGTGGTCCTAGTAGGTGTTTGCCTCCCCCCTTTTGTGTCAAACCTCCCCAATTCTTCGTTTGCCTAGCTGAACATCAAGTATAACTATAAAGCATTCCCACCTTGAACCTCGCCTCTCAACCTATTGCAGCCCAACTCCCCCGTCCCTACTGCCCTGTGAAGTGGGTTTAAAACTTCTCACCCCCCTAACTTGCAGAGCGCCTGTCTCCCCATAAGAATCCTACCGTGAATCAGGTGGGCTTTGGCCCAATGTGTGTCTACTGGACGCCTATTTAGGCCCTCATATATAGATCATGTGTATAGTAGCATATCCTATATCATAAGGTGGTCCTATAATTGATCATTCAGTTAATTGATTAAACATTAATTTAGCTGTGTAGATAGTTTCTGCCCACAAGATCCCCACCTCTTCTGTTCTCGATATCTCCCTTCAACGTCTGTGCTTAAGTCACTCAGTGGACATGTGCATTTGTTTGTGATGTCCCAATGGTTATAGTCCTTCCCTGCCATTCTTCAAGGGATCAGAGCTCTGTGATGAGTCCTCCGTTTGATCTGGGGTCAGGTGTGCTCGGTCATTGGTCAGTTCTCCTGTGTCTCTGGTGTTTTGCTCCCCCTCCCCCTGGCTTTCCCCGCCGTCCTCCAACCATTGAGCCACTCCCATGCCGCCTCAGGAGTCGTAGCACCAAATTTTTCCATCCGAGTCTATTCTGAGCGTTGCATGGAAGAGCATGGACAATTTGATTTATTTTTCTGTAGAGCTGCTTTCACCTCCAGGAAGCTCTGTCATTGCCGCTGTACCTTTTTAGTGTGAAGTCTGGGGAAAAAGGTAATGGTGGCGTTCTAGAATTTGAGTGGCAGGGCACTCCGAGCAGTCTGCAGTATCACATACCTGTCTCAGAAGTTGAAGATTTTCGCTATTATGGGGCATGGAGGTGCTCCCAGTTTTGGTCAAGTGCCCGGAATATGGTGTGCCTGGTCCACTGAAAAGTATTTGGATAGTCATCTTGGTTGAAGCATTTTGGTTATTAGTTCCTCCACAAATAGGTCCACTGTTGGCCCCACTGCTTTTTCTGTCACCCCCTATAATTTGATTGTCGTTGCGCCTGGAGTTCTTTTCTCAGCGTTAAAGCTTGGCCTTCAACTGACTGGTCACATCCTGTAATTAACTGACCTGTATTTGTAGAATTTTGCTGCCACCTTTTATTCAAGATCCCATATTTCACACATCCGCTCTCAACAGGGAGACCTCTGTCATCACTGAATCGATTTTCCCAGCGAGGTCAGTCTTGACCACCTGGATAGCTGTCAAAATAATTTGCAGCACGGCTTCATGCGCTACCGATGAAGGCAACATTGTATCTGCCATTGTCCCAGGTCCTGTCATTGCTTCCTTTTGATGGGGTGGATTTGTCCAGTATAGTTTGTTGCGTGGAGTAGGGGCTCTTTTGCCCTGTCATTGGTTCCACGTACTACTGCTGGTTTTGTCCAGCGATATGGGACCCGAGATGCTTGCATTTTCAGTGCTCCCATTCCTGCACCTCTCATGACATTGTGTTGGGATGGAAAAGTTCCTTACATGGTGACGGAAGGGCATACTGCCCTGAGTGCCCAACCTACAACAATATCTGTTTCCTTGGTACTGATTTTTGTTTTGTGTATGTGTCGCAAGCGAACACAGATCATGTTTGGGTGCCATGACTTAGACCCGACTCATGTATTGCAGTTTTTCTTATTGGACCAGGTGGGGCTCCCAAAGTGCTACCCTCCTAAGTGGTAAAGGGCTACCGCTCCTTACCAAAGAGTTAAGTAGCACAAGCACAGTGGTGGAAGTATATGGTGTTTTAGGGCTCGCCTGCTGATGCGCTTCTGCGCATCGCTGGCGAAGCTCTAATGCGGCTTATCCAGTGTTTAACGACCACTGGCGATTCCACTGGCGATTTCTTGAAGTGCATGTGCTTTTTAGGTCATTACGCAAGCCCTAAAAAGCGCGTGCACGATGCCACCAGCTGCCTGCCTGCCTGCCTCGCATTACCACATCAAAGGCAGCCCGCCCCCCTCCCACAGCTTCTCTAATTATTCACTGCCAGCCGGCCGGCCGTACTTTACATCACGCCTGTTAGACCTGTTACTTCACATAACGAGTGCGGCTGAAATCCACATGCACGGACACTAAACATATTTGTATTACAAATAAATCGATCACAGTGAATAGTGAATCAAGGCTTCCAAAAATATCAGCAACGCTTCTATAGAGGAAGTGCTCAAGGCTTGCAGAAGGTTCCCAGGGGCACTATACGACCAATGAGGTGCACTACCTGTCCCCGCACACAGTGTTGCTCAGTGCAGGCTGGTACATTGTTTTCGGGACACTATAATACAACCGAGGGGTCTGCTCCCGTTCCTCGCTGCACCGCAATAAAAGCTCTGTGTGATGGCTGCTCAGCCACGGGGGGGAGGGCCTTTCTCTCCTATTCGAGCATACAGTTAGTAAAGTCGGGTAGCTTGTCAGCATCAAGAGAGACGTATTGGAAGACTTTGCTTGCCAGCATCTTCCTGGGCTATCTTTAACTCTTGCCAGGAACCACTGATTTAAGCGTTTCTCTTTTCCTGACATGATGCTCACCATACAGTATCAGTATTTTGTTTTATACTGCGTGGCATTTTAATAATCGGTGTGCTTCTTATTGGATTCTTCAGGATTGCAGGGTGCACTTATGTGGCTAATAGAGGTACCTTTAAAACTCCAGAGGGACACCTAGTAACAACCTGTGATACTGCACCCTTTTGTTTTTGCTTGGCAGGAACCACTGCGGTAAGCGATTCTTTTCCCGACACAATCCTCATCAAACTATAAGAATTCCGTTTTCATAATGCGTGGCCCATGTGTGGCAGAAAGCAGATCAAAACGCTGAACTCCATCCTCCAGTGAGCTAATGCACGGATAAATTACATTATTTCGCATTTGAGGAGGATCACAATTTTTTTTATACTCATCAGCATTCTTTTGATTGGATTCTTCAGGATTGCAGGGTGCAGTACCTTATGTGGCTAATACAGGTCTAGAGAAACACCTAGCAACAGCCTGTAGTACCACACCCTATCTCCGCTTTGTGGATTTTCTTTTATTGCTTTCGCTACGGCTTGACGTATGCCACTCCCTTGTGTCCAGCACACTAGAACGGTTAGAAAACTATACAACCACTCTTTTCAGAATTTTCCGTTTTTTGCTGTAGCATGCATTTTCTAAATGATCCCCCCAACTGCAAAAAATAAACAAGCTTCACCGAGGCACCCACATACACAGCTCCACCGAGGCACCTACCACACAGCTCCACTGATGCACCCTCCACACAGCTCCACCTATGCACCCACCACACAGCTCCACCGAGGCACCCCCACACAGCTCTACAGATGCACCCACCACACAGCTCCCCCTACACAGCTCCACCGATGGACACAGCTCCACCGATGCACCAACCACACAGCTCCACCGATGCACCAACCACACAGCTCCACACATGCAGCCACCACACAGCTCCACCGACACAGCTCCCCCGATGCACCCACCACACAGCTCCACCGATGCACCTACCACACAGCTCCACCTACACAGCTCCACCGATGCACCCACCACACAGCTCCACCGATGCACCCACCACACAGCTCCACCGATGCACCCACCACACAGCTCCACCAATGCACCCACCACACAGCTCCACCGATGCAGCCACCACACAGCTCCACCGATGCACCCAGCTCCACCAATGCACCCACCACACAGCTCCACCGATGCACCCACCACACAGCTCCACCTACACAGCTCCACCGATGCACCCATCACACAGCTCCACCGAGGCACCCACCACACAGCTACACTGATGCACCCACCACACAGCTCCACCGATGCACCCACCACACATCTCCACCGATGCAGCCACCACACAGCTCCACCGACATAGCTCCACCGATGCACCCAGCTCCACCGATGCACCCACCACACAGCTCCACCGATGCACCCACCACACAGCTCCACCTACACAGCTCCACCGATGCACCCAGCTCCACCAATGCACCCACCACACAGCTCCACCGATGCACCCACCACACAGCTCCACCTACACAGCTCCACCGATGCACCCACCACACAGCTCCACCGATGCACCCAGCTCCACCAATGCACCCACCACACAGCTCCACCGATGCACCCACCACACAGCTCCACCGAGGCACCCACCACACAGCTCCACCGAGGCACCCACCACACAGCTCCACCGAGGCACCCACCACACAGCTCCACCGAGGCACCCACCACACAGCTCCACCGAGGCACCCACCACACAGCTCCACCGATGCAGCCACCACACAGCTCCACCAAAATAGCTCCACCGATGCACCCAGCTCCACCGATGCACCCACCACACAGCTCCACCGATGCACCCACCACACAGCACCACCTGCACAGCTCCACCGATGCACCCACCACACAGCTCCATTGATGCACCCACCACACAGCTCCACACATGCAGCCACCACACAGCTCCACCGACACAGCTCCCCCGATGCACCCACCACCACCAATGCACCCACCACACAGCTCCACCGATGCACCCACCACACAGCTCCACCTACACAGCTCCACCTACACAGCTCCACCTACACAGCTCCACCTACACAGCTCCACCGATGCACCCACCACACAGGTCCACCGATGCACCTACCACACAGCTCCACCGATGCACCCACCACACAGCTCCACCGATGCACCCACCACACAGCTCCACCGAGGCACCCCCACACAGCTCTACAGATGCACCCACCACACAGCTCCCCCTACACAGCTCCACTGATGCACACAGCTCCACCGATGCACCAACCACACAGCTCCACCGATGCACCAACCACACAGCTCCACACATGCAGCCACCACACAGCTCCACCGACACAGCTCCCCCGATGCACCCACCACACAGCTCCACCGATGCACCCACCACACAGCTCCACCTACACAGCTCCACCGATGCACCCACCACACAGCTCCACCGATGCACCCACCACACAGCTCCACCGATGCACCCACCACACAGCTCCACCAATGCACCCACCACACAGCTCCACCGATGCAGCCACCACACAGCTCCACCGATGCAGCCACCACACAGCTCCACCGATGCACCCAGCTCCACCAATGCACCCACCACACAGCTCCACCGATGCACCCACCACACAGCTCCACCGAGGCACCCACCACACAGCTCCACCGAGGCACCCACCACACAGCTACACTGATGCACCCACCACACAGCTCCACCGATGCACCCACCACACATCTCCACCGATGCAGCCACCACACAGCTCCACCGACATAGCTCCACCGATGCACCCAGCTCCACCGATGCACCCAGCTCCACCGATGCACCCACCACACAGCTCCACCGATGCACCCACCACACAGCTCCACCGATGCACCCACCACACAGCTCCACCGATGCACCCACCACACAGCTCCACCGATGCTCCCACCACACAGCTCCACCTACACAGCTCCACCGATGCACCCAGCTCCACCAATGCACCCACCACACAGCTCCACCGATGCACCCACCACACAGCTCCACCTACACAGCTCCACCGATGCACCCACCTACACAGCTCCACCGAGGCACCCACCACACAGCTCCACCGAGGCACCCACCACACAGCTCCACCGAGGCACCCACCACACAGCTCCACCGAGGCACCCACCACACAGCTCCACCGATGCAGCCACCACACAGCTCCACCGACATAGCTCCACCGATGCACCCAGCTCCACCGATGCACCCACCACACAGCTCCACCGATGCACCCACCACACAGCACCACCTGCACAGCTCCATTGATGCACCCACCACACAGCTCCATTGATGCACCCACCACACAGCTCCACACATGCAGCCACCACACAGCTCCACCGACACAGCTCCCCCGATGCACCCACCACCACCAATGCACCCACCACACAGCTCCACCGATGCACCCACCACACAGCTCCACCTACACAGCTCCACCTACACAGCTCCACCTACACAGCTCCACCTACACAGCTCCACCTACACAGCTCCACCGATGCACCCACCACACAGGTCCACCGATGCACCTACCACACAGGTCCACCGATGCACCTACCACACAGCTCCACCGATGCACCCACCACACAGCTCCACCGATGCACCCACCACACAGCTCCACCGATGCACCCACCACACAGCTCCACCGATGCACCCACCACACAGCTCCACCGAACGACCCACCACACAGCTCCACCGAACCACCCACCACACAGCTCCACCGAACCACCCACCACACAGCTCCACCGAACCACCCACCACACAGCTCCACCGAACCACCCACCACACAGCTCCACCGAACCACCCACCACACAGCTCCACCGAACGACCCACCACACAGCTCCAGCGATGAGGCCACCACACAGCTCCAGCGATGCAGCCACCACACAGCTCCAGCGATGCAGCCACCACACAGCTCCAGCGATGCAGCCACCACACAGCTCCAGCGATGCAGCCACCACACAGCTCCAGCGATGCAGCCACCACACAGCTCCAGCGATGCAGCCACCACACAGCTCCAGCGATGCAGCCACCACACAGCTCCAGCGATGCAGCCACCACACAGCTCCAGCGATGCAGCCACCACACAGCTCCAGCGATGCAGCCACCACACAGCTCCACCGATGCAGCCACCACACATCTCCACCGATGCAGCCACCACACATCTCCACCGATGCACCCACCACACAGCTGAACAGATGCACCCACCACACAGCTCCACCGATGCAGCCACAGATGCAGCCACCACACAGCTCCACCGAGGCACCCCCACACAGCTCTACAGATGCACCCACCACACAGCTCTACAGATGCACCCACCACACAGCTCCACCTATGCACCCACTACACAGCTCCACCGATGCACCCACCACACAGCTCCACCGATGCACCCAGCTCCACCAATGCACCCACCACACAGCTCCACCGATGCACCCACTACACAGCTCCACCGATGCACCCACTACACAGCTCCACCGATGCACCCACCACACAGCTCCACCGATGCACCCACCACACAGCTCCACCGATGCAGCCACAGATGCAGCCACCACACAGCTCCACCGAGGCACCCCCACACAGCTCTACAGATGCACCCACCACACAGCTCCACCTATGCACCCACTACACAGCTCCACCGATGCACCCACCACACAGCTCCACCGATGCACCCAGCTCCACCAATGCACCCACCACACAGCTCCACCGATGCACCCACTACACAGCTCCACCGATGCACCCACCACACAGCTCCACCGATGCACCCACCACACAGCTCCACCGTTGCAGCCACCACACAGCTCCACCGTTGCAGCCACCACACAGCTCCACCGATGCAGCCACCACACAGCTCCACCGATGCAGCCACCACACAGCTCCACCGATGCAGCCACCACACAGCTCCACCGATGCAGCCACCACACAGCTCCACCGATGCAGCCACCACACAGCTCCACCGATGCAGCCACCACACAACTCCACCGATGCAGCCACCACACAGCTCCACCGATGCAGCCACCACACAGCTCCACCGATGCTGCCACCACACAGCTCCACCGATGCTGCCACCACACAGCTCCACCGATGCTGCCACCACACATCTCCACCGATGCACCCACCACACATCTCCACCGATGCAGCCACCACACAGCTCCACCGAGGCACCCACCACACAGCTGAACCGATGCACCCACCACACAGCTCTACCGAAGCACCCACCACAAAGCTCCACCGAGGCACCCACCACACAGCTCCACCAAACGACCCACCACACAGCTCCACCAATGCACCCACCACAGCATCACTCAGCGCAACCACTGCATCACTCAGCGCAACCACTGCATCACTCAGCGCAACCACTGCATCACTCAGCGCAACCACAGCATCACTCAGCGCAACCACAGCATCACTCAGCGCAACCACAGCATCACTCAGCCCAACCACAGCATCACTCAGCCCAACCACAGCATCACTCAGCCCAACCACAGCATCACTCAGCCCAACCACAGCATCACTCAGCCCAACCACAGCATCACTCAGCCCAACCACAGCATCACTCAGCCCAACCACAGCATCACTGGTTCAAATGTGTTCTTTCAATGTTTCAAGCTGTTTTCAAGATTTCATGCTTTATTACAAATCACAAAAAGATGTTAATATTTCACTTCTGTTCTTGGATTTTCGTCACAATATAAAACACTGTACATAATCTTGACAAAAGTTATTTACAAGTTTAAGCTATTGCCATTACAAATTAAATAACTTATTTAAGTATTAATTATTTAAAAAAATTAAAAGCCATTGTTATTTGTAATATCAATACATCTAAGTCACGTAAATACAAAACATGTTGCATTACAAATGCTATAGGTGTTTGCGAAAGTTATAACTATTGGCATTGTAAATGACAAAGCTATTAATTTAGCTAGTTTAAAAAATAACACATAAATAAAAAAAATTCATTTATAAGACCAATAGCTCAAACTTTCCTAATGCGAGCCCTATTGCATTTCCAATGCTTGTTTGTAATAGGGATCAGTGGTGTGAACAGGCCTTTTTAGGTTTCGCCTAGCGGAAGCTGCGCTCTGCGCAGCTTTTCCGCGCAGGCGAAATCCTGTTGAGAACTGTAGTGTGGCTTTTGTTCGGCCCTCGTCCTTGATTGGCTGGCTCCGTAAACGGAGCCTTGCCATTGGACGAGGGGCCTGTCCGTCAATGCCGGACCAGACACGGGGGCGTTCCCGACATTCTTTGGCTTTTGCCGACGTCACGCGACGCCGGGAACGCCCCCGTGTCTGGTCCGGCATTGCCGGCACTTCTACGTCTCTCCTGCCCCGTGTCGCATCTGTCCCCGGAGAAAAGCCGCCACCGAGACTATCATCGGGCTCGGGGCCCGCAACGTTTGTTCCCCCCCTTGGTTTTGGGGTTGCCAGCCTGCCTGCAAGTGCCAAGGTATTGTTGATATCCCCCGCGGTGCGAGCCGCCCCTTCCCGCTGACTCGCACCGCTCTGTGTCTCTCTGCCTGCCTGCAGCTCCGCGCTGCGAGAGCGCTCCAGCCCCTCCCGCTGGAATCCTTTAGCGGTCGGGTCCAGCAGGCTGCAAACGAAGCCCCCGCCCGCGTGACTGAGGCGGCGCTGGGTCCTTGGGCCTTCCCTCCCCCTGGATAGCCCTGAGGTCGGTGGTTCCCCCCCGAGTGGGTCCTGTAGACCAGGGGGGCCATCCGCTCTACAAGACCCGACCGGGCCGATCGCGTCTCACGCGGGAAGCGTGAGACTTGGCAGGGAGTCGGGATTTCACCCGTCCAAGGCACCGCGAAGCGCGGCAAAGTCCCTCATCCGCACCGGGTTCTTGGCTGCCGCTCCGCTGCCCACCTCCTGCCCCTCGAAGTCCTGGGATGCACCGGCGTAGCTAGGGGGGTGCGGTGGGGGCGGTCCGCCCCAGGCGGCACTATTCCGAGGGCGGCGGCCGCGGCAGTACCCCATTGCAGCGCCCTTATCATTTATGTACTGTCAGTGAGTGTCGTGTCCTCATATAAATGATAAAGGCCGCCACAACAACTGGCCGCCACTACCACGGCCGCCGTCTGAAGTGCGAGCGCTGCACAGCAGCGCGTCACGTGACTTCCTGCTTGCTGCGATGAAGAAGTTGTGGCAGGCCGCAGAAATGAGCGCGCCTCGCTCACACCGAAGAATCATTTAAAAAAAATGTGTTCGTTTGACCGGACCCCTGAGCCAACCCCAAGGATCACAGCTGCCTCGCAGCCAAGGGCACACCGGTGTGCAGCTTTGCTGCTGAACCTATTAATCATGCCCGGGCGGCATGGTTTGCCCCAGGAGTCAGTGTGGCCACGAGGAGGCCTAGCCGTGCTGAATTGCCGCTCGTAGAGTGAGGCAGGTAATTGTATCCTATCTCTTGATTGAATTCGATTTCGAGCCCTCTGTCTTTAAAGTTTCGAGCATCTGTAATTCAAGAAGAAGACGCACGCTACTCTAAAGACTGTCGTATTTAGGAAACCTACCAGACCTACATATTGCGGCTGCATCAATCAATAGATAGGGTGCGACACACAGAATTGTTCGAGAAAGCTAAGGGGCACATAGCATCTACATAACATGAGACAAACTGTCTTTATCTTTATCCTGTCTGCCCACCCGAGCATTCTCGAAAATAAGGGTCCAGTATCTGTTTACCGGCCAGGGAGTTCACATCCAGCCTAGTTTTGGTTACACTAAGATCAAATCAGCATGGCTTCCTGATGAAGGCTTGTGGCCGAGTTTTGCATGTTCAAACATTATGACATAAAATAGATTGTGTTTGTATAACAGGTTATATGATTCAAATGAAATGTGAAAGTGATTACCTACTGTGAGAACTAAAAAAAGATAACATAACACAGAGGTTTCATACGAACTAAATCTTTTTATTGCATTAAATATTAAAAGAATAAATCATTTTTTGAAAAAGAAAAATAAATACATTTCTAATATCACTTTTTGTGTAATTTAATGTACTTTCAAAATCCTATACAATTATTGTCTCACAGTGTCTGTTTATGTCCATATTTTTAATCATGTTTTCTAAACTCGCTAGTTACAACTAATTGTATCTCTTGATATCATCTGTAGCACGATAACAATATATGGTCATCCTCACATGGTTGGTGTATGAACCATGCATAACCACCTATAGAGAAACTAATACATTGATCATTCGGTATATTCCAGTGTATATTATTTGTGTATGTACGCTGTGCCCCTGTGCCACCCTCCAAAGTAACCTGGATGGCATGTGCCATTTATGGAGCATGACAGGGGACCACCATGGCAAAGGACGCAGCTGCCATCAGCAAGTGGTCTTTAAAAACGCATTACATATTTTTTCTGGAATTTAATTAAATAGTGGCAGGATTAGCAAACTGTTTCGATGAGTGAGTCGTTAAAGCTTTGGCCCATATTTACTAAGGTACAAACAGGTCTCCTACATACAAGGTCCCTACAAAAATACAGTAAATGCTAAACCAGCTTCGGCTTAAGTGCACTTTGTAAAACGACTACTATACCCAAGCTCTGTCACACAGTGTGACCTTTAGCACACAACCTTCTTTTTGAACCCAAAGCTACTCTTTTTGTTTCTGAAGGAGGGATTTAATTAAGCTATTTGTATTCCAATAAAACACATTTTAATACATTTATAGTACAGATCCAGTAAAAAAAGGTAGCATTCTTCATATATTTGATTAGGCAGGAACACACCCAAAAAGTTCACACTAGTAGTTTAAACTCACTATTTCTAATCATGCATCTTTACTGCTGTTCATCTGTAAAGCTGTAATCATACATATTTTTTGTATTTTGCTGCTTTCACGCCGAGACTATATTATACATAGGGGCCCATACGTGCTCTTGAATATACATTGCGCCACCTGGCAGCTCTGCGACACGAGCTCAGAGGATACTGCCACTACAGTAGCTCGGAGTGTAGTCTGTAAACAGAAAGGTGGGAATAAAGCAAGTGTCAATTGCAGAATAATTGGTACCACTTGGTACCACTGCACCAGCCACACTACTTCCCTACTGACCGTTCTCCACTTCAGCCCCGTCTAAATTACAATTCCTGCTTGTGACCCTTTTGCCTGCTTGTGCTTGTTTTCCTGACCCTGTTGCCTGCTTGTGCCTCCGTGTGCCCCTGTTGCCTGCTTGTGCCTCCGTGTGCCCCTGTCGCCTGTTTGTGCCTCAGTTTTCGTGCCCCTGTTGCCTGCTTGTGCGCCCCTGTTGCCTGCTTGTGCCTCCGTGTGCCCCTGTTGCCTGCTTGTGCCTCCGTGTGCCCCTGTCGCCTGCTTGTGCCTCAGTTTTCGTGCCCCTGTTGCCTGCTTGTGCGCCCCTGTTGCCTGCTTGTGCCTCCGTGTGCCCTTGTTGCCTGCTTGTGCCCCTGTTGCCTGCTTGTGCCTCCGTGTGCCCCTGTTGCCTGCTTGTGCCTCCGTGTGCCCCTGTTGCCTGCTTGTGCCTCCGTGTGCCCCTGTTGCCTGCTTGTGCCTCAGTGTGCCCCTGTTGCCTGCTTGTGCGTCCGTGTGCCCCTGTTGCCTGCTTGTGCCTCAGTGTGCCCCTGTTGCCTGCTTGTGCCATGTGGGTGTGTGTGGAGGGCTCTGTGTGGCTGTGTGTGTGGGGAGGTTTGTGTGGCTGTGTGTGTGGGGAGCTTTGTGTGGCTGTGTGTGTGGGGAGCTTTGTGTGGCTGTGTGTGTGGGGAGCTTTGTGCGGCTGTGTGTGTGGGGAGCTTTGTGTGGCTGTGTGTGGGGGGGGGGCTCTGTGTGTGTCATTTGCGAGAGATAAAGCTAGTGGCATTGTAAATGACAATGCCATTTATTTATGTTAAAAAATACATAAATAAAAATAATGTCAAGAGCAATGCCAATAGCTCTAACTTTAACAAAGGCGAAACCATTGCATTGTAAATGCTTGTTACCCGTGTCAGTGGAGTCAGACCTACTGGTAAAGCTCAGCTGATGTGAGTTTAACTTTGCCTACCTGGTGTTAGCATTTAGTGCTGTATAGTGTGCAAGTTGTGATGAATGTGTGCTTGTAAGAGGTACAATACATTGAGGTCTGTGGGTTCTATATTGGAAGCCCAGGGTCTTGAGGAAGGCATGTGGAGAAACCATCCACGGCAGGTTAGTGGATTGTATTAGAATCTTTCACTTCCTTTCTCTCTCTTGCTTTCTTTCTTTTTTGTCTTTGTTCGATTTGTTTCACCCTTTTTTAGGTCTCGAGACATTTAGTATATGGGTTTTCTAAGTGCTGTAACAGGCTTTGGCGTGGCCTAGTGCTTGCGTTTACGGACGCAGCCGCCATCTGCCTCGCTTCCAGCCCGATCACTTTCACTTTTTTGTGCTGCTTGCGCATAACTAACATGTATTTTTGTTTTGTTTACATTACTACAAGCTTCCCGCGTCGCTCGGCCAATGCTTGTCTTGAAGTGCAAACATGGCTCTTCCATTTGCTTCATGTAGGAACCGTTTTTAAAACCACAGCTTTACTCAAAATCTGCTCTCAGGAGCGTTGGGATGTGTTTTAATCCTGTCCACTGCCGTCATTTTCAGATTTTTGCCAAATTACAGGAGTAAAGGAGCAGCACAGTATCACATCTGCTTTAGCTGAGCTTCAAGGACGTCAACTTCGGTTCAATTTTTAGGTCTCATCGAACGTACAAAAGGTGATGGAGGGAATGCTTGCAGTTTGCCTAAGCGTGTGTAAACTCAACAGTGCTATTTTCTGCCAAGAACTTTCATATTTAATCCGCTCAGAAAACATACGTGCTGTTCTCCCCCTGCCGCTATTTGTTATCCTTCCTCTGTGTGCCGTGCTGTGGCTATTCACCATGCGGGCATATCGGTGTGTCATTAAAAAGCACTGTTACTTCTGTTTAGGCGGGAAAGCACCACCTTCACTTTGTGAGATCCTTTCTCTGTCTTTTGATGGGGCACACAGCAAAGTTTCCGTGCTGCACTATTGTGCAAGAGAGAACAGCAGGCATGACTTCGAGTGACAGACACTCCACTGACCTACCTAGCTCTTGAGTCTGTTACTGACCCTTTTGGTTCTTCCTGTAGGTACATTTCCTGTACCCTATCTGGATTGTCCTCTCTTAACAATCAGTCAATACCTGTGATTGCGCCTACCAAACATCACTTGCAATCATCTATTAAATAGTTATAGTGACAGCAGTCGGGGTGCCATCACCCATGGTTATTCATCCTCCCCTGTCATGTTTTTGGAATCAGAATTTGCCACTAATGTTTTTTTAACAGTTCAGGTCACTAATCAAATGCTACAACTGAAAAAAACGGTACAAAAGGGGGTGGTGATGGACGGAGCATCTGAATCAATCAAACACTCACACCCAGTCAAAAAATCTGGGTTTAATCCATCACCGTTCTTTAGCCCACTCTGCCACCCCAGTTCAGAAATGGCTATATGCAAATCAGTCTGACCCTGTGCCTCAGGGGAACAGTCCAGCCCGAACTGCCAAGCCATGTCTTCCCTGGACCGGAAACAAGCTTCCGAGGACCGGTTTCTGGCATTCCATCCGTCTTCAGCCCGGCTTGCTTGAATCCAGTGGCAAAGCTTGTTTCCGGTCCAGGGAAGACATGGGTTGGCAGCCAGAAGTGTGGCAGGGTATGCTCAGACGTGAGTCCCTTGCTCACTTTGCCACTGGACAATGGTGATGCCGAGGCTTTTCATCGAGGGGAATGGGGAGGCAGGTGACCCCATTGTTGACGGCCAGAAGTGCAGGCCCCAACTGGCCCCCCATTTGCCAGGAAGCACCAGCTCGGCCTTCCCTGGGTTGAGTTTTAGATGGTTCAACTCCATCCACCGCTGGATGTGCAGCATGGTGGCCTGGAATTCCGTGGCAGAGTCCGGGGAGTCCAATGTGAATATTAGTTGCAGGTCATCGGCGTAATTAAAGGTTGTAACCTTTCTGTTTTTTAGAGAATGTAACAGGGGTTTCAGCTATAGGTTAAACAGAAGTGGAGACAGTGACGAGCCTTGTGGGACACCGCAGGTAGTAGCCAGCTTGGGCGCAGTAAAGTTCCCGAGCCTGACCGCCTGAGTACGGTCAGTTAGGAAGGAGTTCACTCAGCTGAGAGTGGATTATCATTTTTACGTTTTACGTTATTTTTAGAGGAAAGCCTGCTTTGGCGAAGACATAACTATTGAGTTGTTGCTTGCCCAGCAGCTTCTGCTTTGTCTATAGTGTTTGAGAACTTCACAGGAGTATTTTGCTTTCTATGTGTTTATTTTTTATGTTTCCCCTAGACAGTGCATGCACTGTCTCTGCAAGACTTTTGTGTACATATAGTGGCTTACAGGCCGTCCTTAGCTTACCATTTCTTAGCTTCAGCATCACTCTTAATTTGCTTCGTTCCAGTTCGTCACGGCATGCGGGTGTCATGTCCTTTTCTCGTGTTGGTCTCTCCCCTGAAGCATGTGTCCATCCACTGCTCCCATTTTCGGACCGACTTTTTTTAGTGTTCAAGCGCTCCTGTAAAAGTGCTTGTGTTTTCAGTCCGTCTCCCATATTCCCTTCTATGTAGCTTCTATTCCCGCTCACCCTCCCACTTTCCATGTTTCGTATTTTACGTCCCACTCCCTACACTGCACTCTATGCCACTGCACTCTATGCCACTCTACTCCACTCTGTACCACTCTACTCTATTCCACTGTACTTTGCACTACTGTACTCAACTCCACTGTACACTAGGATACTCTACTGTGCCATTCTACGCCACTGCGCCCTACACCACTGCACCCTACGCCACTCTACACCACTCTATTCTACACCACTGCCCTCTACACCATTCTACTCTTCTCTGCCACACTCTAATGCACTGCACTCTACTCCAATCCACTCTACTCTATGCAACTCCACTCTATGCAACTCCACTCTAACAACTCTACGCCCCTGCACACTAAGCCAGTCAGTCCACTCTACTCCACTCTAATCTATGCCACTCCACTGCCCTCCCCTCTATGCCACTCCACTCTACTGTACGCCATGCTTTGACACTATACACCATGGCATTTCACGGCATTCTACTCTATTCTGCACCACTCTACTCCACTCCTGACAATGCCACTCTTCTCTATGCCACTCTTCTCTATGCCACTCTTCTCTATGCTATACTTGAGAACTACCCCGGGTTCTCTGCTTCTTTTTTGTATAATT
The DNA here is from genome assembly GCF_964263255.1 of Lissotriton vulgaris. Lineage (NCBI taxonomy): Eukaryota > Metazoa > Chordata > Amphibia > Caudata > Salamandridae > Lissotriton > Lissotriton vulgaris. Next base: position 1,830,465,790 of record NC_141693.1, on the reverse strand, counting down.
TGTCACTCTATGCCTGAAAGGGTGGGGGGGGGGGGGTGGTGTGTGTGTGTGTGTGTGTGTGTATATATATATATATATATATATATATATATATATATATATATATATATATATATATATATATATATATATATATATATATATATATATATATATATATATATATATATATATATATATATATATATATATATATATATATATATATATATATATATATATATATATATATATATATATATATATATATATATATATATATACACACACACACACACACACCCCCCCACCCTTTCAGGCATAGAGTGACAAATTATACAAAAAAGAAGCAGAGAACCCGGGGTATATATATTCCTGTTTCGCCACTGCTCGGCGAAAACACGACCAGGTGCAGACCTCCAAAGTAACTCCGATTTTACAACTTGTAGTGGTTCACGAAGAAAATACAAATCCTCAAATGGATGGCAGAGTTCAAGATTTTATTTAGTCAAATCATAGGACCAGTGTCCAATCACGACGCGTTTCACTTCTCCAGGGAGCTTGATCACATGAAACGCTCAGTGGTGTGCAAATATATTCTAAACATAGTTGTGGGACAAATTAGTGCAGTGCACGCCCTCGGCGTGCAAATAATAAAAACAAATGACAGACAACAAAATATATATATCTGTTCTGTTAACCAGTTCATACCATGATAATTATTTCGGTGATTAAATGTTAGATACAAAATATGTATATTTGTCATTATGAATGTCGTGGATGTTTTAATTTAAAACCAGGAAGAAAAAATATATAATCCTGGAAATAACAACATAACGCGAACAATATTCTTTGAAATATACTCTTCAGCAGTAGTATTTTGCTAAAAAGAATTTCAGATAAAAAAGTAAGGCATAGTGCCATAATAGAATCTTGATTCTTAAATAATTAACCAGTGTCAAAAAATCTGAGAATATAAAATAAATTCATACAGTTCTTGTTATAATGTAACAATTTTCTCGTGTATCTTCGATCAAAATTTATCTAATATGAACAAACAGATACTATTGTTCATTTATTTTGAGATTTTTTTGCTGTCAAAAAAAGTGCATAAAAAGTGCAGTGAAAATGTGAAAATGTGAACAAAATAAATTCATGGTTTAAACCCACTAAAAAAAGTATGTACAAATTACATCCGAGTAAGCGGATTCGACAGCCCATCACAATTCATATATATTTTATACATTGTTTAAGACATTAACAGCCTGATTCATCACCGACCCGTTTTGCGAGTCTATAATAGCGATTCATAAGGAATTGCTATTACAGGCTCGCAAAACGGGATTCATGTAGGAATCGCAAAAAAAAATGCGATCCCTACATATTCTTTATTTGCGATTAGCAAATTGCTAATTGCAAATAAGGAATAACTCCCCATTCATTCCTATGGGCCAAAATGCCCATAGGAATGAATGGGGAGTATTCCTTATTTGCGATTAGCAATTTGCTAATCGCAAATAAGATAGCGATTTAAAGGGTGCCAGGGGTGTCTAAAGGACACCCTGTAGCACCCCTTAAATGCAAATTTAAACAGGTGTTGCGCACACACAGGTCCAAAGGACATGTGTGTGTGCAACATGCAAGTTAGAAAAATGCTTTTAAAAGCATTTTTCTAAGTTTTCGCTATTTACCACGAGGTTTGACCTCGTGGTAAATAGCGGGCCAAAATTGCGAATTCGCAATTTTGAAATGGATGATGAATTACATTTAAGGAATCTCAAATAGAGATTCCTTAAATGTAATTCCTCGCTAAATAGCGAAATCGCTATTACCGATTTTTGCATTTGGGATGATGAATCCCAAATGCAAAAATCACACTCGCAAAGGGCCAGATTCTCAGAATCTGGCCCTTTGTGAGCGCAAATCAGGCTGTAAATCCTGTATATACAACATTGATCAACTGGTCATCATCCGATGACAAATCAATTCTAAAATGATTGAATAATAAAATTAAATGCAGTAATGTGAACGCAACCCAAGAAAAGGATATTATATAGAGTTCATTCATATAGGAAGTTGTTCAAATCCTCAGTTAAATTCAAACCGTTGGGTGCCTTAGTATCTAACGCTAGTATAAGGTGTGACTCTTTTTGTCTGAGCAGTTTCTCACGATCCCCACCCCGTCGGGGCTGGGGCACTGAGCATAAAACAGTGTATTCAAGATCCTTCAATAATTTGTTGTGAACAGCACGAAAATGTCTTGCCACAGGGTAATTATTGTCACTGTTGACCATTGCTTTTATATGCTGTAAAATGCGCTTATGCACAGGCAATTTTGTACTACCTATGTATTCGAGATTGCAGCTACATTTTAATTTATAAACTACAAATTCAGATCTGCAGGTTGGATATTCTCGAATAGGGATAGGGACATCACTAAAAGCTGTCATATAGGGAGTACTGTTTTTTGCAAAAGTGCAAGCGCGACAAGAAGTGCATTTGAAAAATCCTGTTTTGCTCAGCCAAGTTTTTTAGGAGTAATCTCAGGTGTAGGTCTATCCAATACATCACCCATTGAAGTTGCCCTCCTGAAAGTTATATTATGTGTACTAGACAGAATTGGGCCCAAAATGACATCTGTCAACACTATTGGCCACTCATTACAGATAATGCGCCGGATTTTACGCTCTTGTGCACAAAAAGTTGTTATCAGTCTAACTGAGCATTCTGATCTAGTGATCTCAGTATTTTTCGGTGCAAGAAGGAATTTGCGATCCATTGATTTAGCCCTAGTTAGAGCCAAGTCCAATAAAGACCTAGAATAACCCCTATTTAAGAACCGATGTATTGATTGATTTAAACAAAGGTCCAGTGAATCCTTATCACTGCAAATTCTGCAGATACGTATGAACTCCCCATAGGGGATGCTCTTAATAGTATGTGCGGGATGGGCACTCCGAGCATGTAAAATTGAGTTGCCCGCTGTAGATTTGCGGTGGATCCGGGTCTCTAGTTCATTATCTTTTAATGAACATTCGAACATCTAAAAATTCGGCCACACCAGTGAATTTCAAATTGAGTGTGTTTATGTTTTTAGGTCTGCTACAAATGTTGATGCCTCCTCTGTCGTACCTCTCCAAATTATACAGACATCATCAATAGAACGCCAGTAATTGACGATATTGGGCAACCAGTGTTGGTGTGTGGTTCTGAGCACGTGCTCCTCCCACCAGCCTACATGCAAGCATGAATAGCTGGGGGAGAAGCACGAGCCCATCGCCACACCGCGTAGTTGTTGATAAATGTTACCCTGAAATCTGAAGAAATTTGAGTTAAGACAGATTTTGATCATTTTTCAATCAACATTAAATTATGATCACGAAAGCAGATATCACGTTTACTCAAATAATGTTCAACAGCACTGATGCCATCATGGTGGTTGATGGATGTGTATAGTGATTCAATGTCCATCACTAGAAATAGATAGTTTGTACACCATTTAACATTCATGATCTTGTTGAGGAAGTCAGTCGTATCCTTCAAATAGGATGTCAAATTAATCATATGTGGTTGAAGAAAAAAGTCTACATACTTGGAGATGTTCTCATTCATACTCTCGATTGCAGAGATGATTGGGCGACCGGGAGTAGGTGTAACTTGTTTATGTACTTTAGGGAAGAAATACAGACAAGGTGTTATAGGATGCTCTACGCCTAGGAATTTAGACTCTTCTTTGGTAATTAACCCAAGTCGTTTCCAACTACCAATTTGTTTCCGTGTGTTATTGTTTTTATTCATTGCAAATTGGGTTGATAGTGAATAGCATGATGGATCTGATAGATGTCTTTCCGCCTCAGTTATGTAGTCATCCAGACGCCAAAGAACTGTATTCCCTCCTTTGTCAGCATTTTTAACAATTACATTGTTGTTATTTTGTAATTTTCTCATGAGTAGATGGTATTGACTGTCGTTATAGTTATGTTGTTTGCGTTGGTTCATAACTCTCGTATTTAAAGCTTTCAATTCCACAATTACCCTGTCACTGAATACATCCACCGCATCTTTTGGCATCAACGGTACAAAAGTTGATTTAGGGCGGAAAGGGCTGGTGACTGATCTGTTGGCATTGATAGCCTGGCTCACAGTGGGGGCAGTTTGAGTGTCATCTATATACGCCAAATCATACAGGTTTTGTAAACCGGTGATATCTTGAACCTGAAGAACTTGTACTGTGTCTTCATTCGTAGTCTCATTAGATGTTTTATTGCGCTTAGATTCCAGTTGAAAGTGCTTAATCAGTTTGATTTTACGAATAAATTTGAAGATCTCAATCCTCGTTTGATTGTATGAAAACCTGTTAGATGGACAGTAAGATAACCCCAGTTAGAGCAATTGTTCCTCCGCTTTAGTTAGGACAAGGTCAGTTAAATTGATTACTGTATTTTCAGTCATACCAACTATTGTCTCCAATTCTTTTTTGTTTTGACTTGAGTAGTATTTCTTTTTACAAATCCGCTTCCTTGCGCGCCTGCGCTGGCTGTTTGATTGCCTTGTTTTGATTGAGGATTGCGGGAGCGCAGTGAATATCTCCGGTCCTCGCTTACAAAATGTAACTCCTCTATCAAAGAAAAGTTCCCACGACCAGTTAAACCGGTAAGATGTGTTCCTTGCCCACTTTCATCAGAATCATTATTAGAAGTAAGTGAATTCGTAGACAAAGTATCAGTATTGTCAGTGGGAATAGAAGAGGCACCATTAGGTTCTGTAACATGACTTGGTAGTTGTTGACCGCTGTTTGTTTTAATGCCTTGCGTTTATAGTTATCATATTTGGGGGAGAAGGTGGAAATTCTGCCAGTGGCATAATCATTTTTGTCCCGTGCAAATTTTGTGATTTTCCGTTCAATAATGGTTTCCTCTAATTTCTTGATGCGTATATCAATCTCCGCTTTACTTTTGACAATAAAATCAGCTTCCCCAGTTGCTTCTAGAAGACTGTTAACTCGGTCGATTTCCACCAATAATGCTTCCCGGTCTGACTCTGCATACTTGATCAGTATGTGGATCATGTTCATTGAGCTTTTCAGATTTTTTTCGGCCCATTCCTGGAGCATTTGGGGATTGGGATTCTCATATGTGGGTACAATTAGCACCCGCAGGCCACGTGGAACTCTGTTAGCATCACGATACTTCTCAAGGGATTTTTTCTCCCACCATTTGGAGCGCTCACTGCGAAGTAACCTCTCCAAAGTTTTTATCAAAGTTTTGGCATCCTTGTTAGTGTTCATTGGTACTGCATTTATGTGATTTAATACAGGAGCTGGAAGGCTGTTGAAGCGCACCTCGGCTGTAGCCTCTCTATTTCTGAGCGCATCACTGGATATCATTATGACTGTATTTAAATTTTCGTATTCGGCATTCAAACTGATTTCGTGTATATGCCGCCGATACTCTGCTCGAGTGAAACCACTTTGCAAGTAAAATTAAGGAGCTCAATCCCGCAACCCACTGTAAAACAATATATGCAAACAGATGCACAGCATCAGGTGGAGCGTCTTACCGGAATCGGTGCTGGGCTGCCCACCAGTCAGAAGACCGACTCTCCCCTCAGCAACCACGGCGTTCGACCGAACTCCGACCTCCAAAGCAGCGCAAAATAGTTTGTTTCTTCACTTCAGCGGGGGCACAGCACAAAGCAGATTCGTCCGAATCAAAGTTCCGAAATGCGAGTGAACGCAAACAGCTGAGCCAACGCTGTGCCTCTAACAGCGGGAGGGTCCACAAGCCGGAAGCAGCAAATCCTGGTAAAGCAAATGAAAGTAATGTTCCTGTTTCGCCACTGCTCGGCGAAAACACGACCAGGTGCAGACCTCCAAAGTAACTCTGATTTTACAACTTGTAGTGATTCACGAAGAAAATACAAATCCTCAAATGGATGGCAGAGTTCAAGATTTTATTTAGTCAAATCATAGGACCAGTGTTCACCCACGACGCGTTTCACTCCTCAAGGGAGCTTGATCGCATGAAACGCTCAGTGGTGTGCAAATATATACTAAACACAGTTGTGGGACAAATTAGTGCAGTGCACGCCCTCGACGTGCAAATAATAAAAACAAATGACAGACAACAAAATATATATATCTGTTCTGTTAACCAGTTCATACCATGATAATTATTTTGGTGATTAAATGTTAGATACAAAATATGTATATTTGTTATTATGAATGTCGTGGATGTTTTAATTTACAACCAGGAAGAAAAAATATATAATCCTGGAAATAACATAATGCGAACAATATTCTTTGAAATATACTCTTCAGCAGTAGTATTTTGCTAAAAAGAATTTCAGATTATATATATATATATATATATATATATATATATATATATATATACACACACATACCGCCCGCAACATCGACTTGCTTCCCAGTTGACTTTATTCGTCTTTAGGCATGGCAGCACAGCAACACTCTTAGAATCCCTACGCGTTTCGGCGTTAGCCTTGTTCACAGGTGAGTGCACTATTTTATAGTCTAAGTGGTCATGTGGTTCACAGTTCTGACCACAAATCCCAGAATGCACCAATATGCAAATTATGCAGCATGACACGGCGCGCTGTTCCATTCTGCTTAATAGCGTACTTACATTGCCAATGTCACTTTAAAATCACTGATGTACTTCACGGTGCTTGCAGGTAAGTTTCTTTCTGCAAAGTGCATAGTTTTGGCTGCCATGCACAGGAAATATGTCCGGGATGCGACGTTGCCAGAAAGAGTCAAAACCTCCTTCATTTCCCTTTCTCTCTCGCATCACCAAATAGCCCTGGAAATCCGTTGGCTGGTGCGCTAGAAGAGCGTGTCATGCCCCCTCTGTTTGGAGCATAAGAAATTCTCCATTTTACTGGGGGCCCCCGACTCTGCAGGGCGGGCTCAAGATAGCAGGAATGGAGAATCCTGCTGCCATTTGAACACAGAAGCGTAGAGCCCGCAACATCGACTTGCTTCCTAGTTGACTTTATTCGTCTTTAGGCATGGCAGCACAGCAACACTCTTAAAATCCCTATGCGTTTCGGCGTTAGCCTTGTTCACAGGTGAGTGCGCTATTTTATAGTCCAAGTGGTCATGTGGTTCACAGTTCTGACCACAAATCCCAGAATGCACCAATATGCAAATTATGCAGCATGACACAGCGCGCTGTTCCATTCTGCTTAATAGCGTACTTACATTGCCAATGTCACTTTAAATCACTGATATACTTCACGGTGCTTGCAGGTTTGCATAATTTGCATATTGGTGCATTCTGGGATTATATATATATATATATCTATATCTATATTCACTGAAAAAACCATAGGTTTCACACCAGTTTAGTTGAGGATTAGCATTTAAAAAACCTATTAACCCCTTCGATGCTCATGACGAGCTCAGCTCGTCATGAGGCACAGTGGAGCTGTGCTGATGATGAGCTGAGCTCGTCATGAACAATGGGAGTGATGAAATATCAGCACAGGAGGAAAATATCAATATCAGCGAAGGTGTTAAATTCACTGAAAAAACCATAGGTTTCACACCAGTTTTAGTTAGCTGGAAATTTTACTGACATAAAACCATTGAAATTCCACGTTATAGTTAGTTGGGCTCACTATAACTTGCGCGCCTGCAATGCACTGCTGATGACGTCACATATTACATCACTCATGACATGGTCAGTGACATCACTCATGACATCCCTGATGACACCATCCAGTGAATGTGTGTCTTTCTGAAATATCAATGTTTTATATATGTACTAGCAGCCCGTCCCGACCTTGTCCGGGAACAACAGGCTTCCCCGACCCCTGCCCGCCCGACATTGTCCAGCACCCCGGGCCCCAGCCTGGCCCGTCCCCCGCCTGCCCCGACCCGCGCTTGCCCCGACCTGCGCCTGCCCCGACATGGGACCCTTACCTCAGCCGCCGCTCCTCCCGCCTGTCCCCTGCTGATATACAGCTTTAAATATGTCTGTTCTTCCTTGCAGAGGTGTACAGCTGACCTATCCGCTCTACAGAGTGTACATTGGCTGTGAAAGCTTACATCATAGCTAATCTTTTTGGCCTAGAGATGTGTTAATGATTGCCGTTTCACCATAAAAACACGGGATCATTCTCTTTTCTCCTGCAGCCCGGGCCCCCGCCCAGCCCGTCCCCCGCCTGCCCCGACAGGGGTCCCCTTACCTCAGCCGCCGCTCCTCCTGCCTGTCCGCTGCTCGCACCGCCGCTGGCCTGTCCGCTGCTCCTCACGTCACCGTTCCTCCCCCGCGCCATGTCCGCCGCTTCCTTACCTCAGCCGCCGCTCCTCCAGCCTGTCCGCTGCTTGCACCGCCCCTTAGCCTGTCCGCTGCTCCTCACGTCACCGCTCCTCTCCCGCGCCATGTCCGCTGCTCCTCGTCGCACTCATGGACGCCGCTCCTCCCCGCGCTCCTGACGTGAGCACGCACGTCGCGGCCGGCGCTACTTCGGAGGGACTACTTTTTTTTTTTACTGTACATTTTTTAAATAACGTTTTTTTTAAACATTTATATAGCCTATAACCATCTACACACCCTGACGATTCCAACTGTGTTTCAAGTGTGTGGATTGGCGCTGTAGTTCCCGAGTTTACCCGCCTCAAAGGCTGAAAGTTCTTCCTTTATTATAGTAGTATAGATTTGTAAAGGTCGATGGACGAATAAATGTTTAAATAAGTGTTTTAATGAATGTTTTTTTTTTTTTAAATGATTGGTTAACTGGCTTATTAAGTGTATCTTAGTGAATACATATTAATGTTTTTTTTTTAAATGATTGGTTAACTGGCTTATTAAGTGTATCTTAGTGAATACATATATTAGCGAGTAACTTTTAAATATTGAAATGTATGTATCAGTGTTTCACTTTGTGTATAAGTGGCTGTATGGGTTGGTGACTGTCTCACTGTTTGTATGTGTTTTGAAGACAGCATATGTACAGGACTGTATGGATGGATGAGTGTGTATATGTGTGTGTTAGTGAGTAAACAACTGTCTCACTATTGTCTTTATCAGTAACTACATATGTTTTAATCTAGTATATGTGAGTATTGATATATATAAGTGAGTATATGTGAGAGTGAGAGATTGTAAGAGTTCCTGTTTAAATAAGTATGCATTTCTAGAAGTGATTGTTTAAGAGAGTAAGTATGTGTAAGTTTCCTTAGAAGTAAAGTGGTAGTGTGTGTGTATAGCTGTATATGCAAATAAATGGATGTTCAATAGTTTATTTGCATGTGTGAATATGTGTGTGAGTAACTTTTGGATGACTGTCCGTGTGTAACAGGATGTATAGGTCTATCACTACATATGATGAGTGAATATATGTATAAGTAACTATATTGAACTGTTGGTGAATGAGTGGATGTGTATTAGATGGTGGTATTACTGAATTGGATGTTGTAACTGGTATGGGTATCTCCACTTTTTTGAAAATGTTTTTTTTTTTTTTAATTTTTGAAAACCTTTATTTGTAAACAAGGTGTACACAGCTATTCAGCCGAACATCCCGGAGGCACGGCAGCAGGATTAGAGACCAGAACTATTGCAGCACACACCATTTTGCACAGGATGAGTGAGGTTATTTTTAAATTTTACAACAGGATAGTTACCGTTAAAAGAAATGAATTTCAATATAATAACAAAAAGAGCGGAAAACAAGAAAGAAGGGTGGGATCAGTCACAGAATCTAAATCATATATCTATCGGCATCTTTAAGGGGGGCCAATCAGTATACGCGTGCAATCAAACACTAAGCACACCCGGCCATCGCCCGTACACGGAGAGGCTTAATGAAAAACATTCATGGGCGGAACCCACGGTCAAATGTCGAGAATACGAAATCAGGTAATGCACTGCACCGATCCCAGAACCAAGAAAGAAGGGAAAGGAACAGAGAGTCCAGTTAAACTAATGAAGAAAAAAGGCCATAGAAACAACAAACAGAAAAACAATAATACCCCATCCCCCCTCTCCCCCCCCCCCCCCCCTGCCCCCCCCCACCCTGCACCCCTGCAAATGGCTACGGCCTACCCCCCTAGCAGCGTGCCTGTCGCCCAGCATCTAAAAACCCGAAATATAGCGAGAAAAGGGAAATATAAAAAGATAGAAAAAGGAAAAGATAAGAGAAAGAAAAAAGACGGAGGAGGAGAAAAATCACATTTGCCCTCGGTCCCCTTACCCCCCTGCGGCGCACGGTCCCAGTTCTAAGTACAGCAATTACGTAAGCAAGTTATTGAAAATAAAGCCCAGGGAAGGCGTCAGACACTGCCCCACCACCCGCAAGCAACAAAATGACGGATCCCCCGAACTTCACGCACCCCCAAAGTCAAGATCTACAGCAGTCTCACCCTTGACCCCTCCGAATGTTCACAATGAGTTCAGCCAACTGTACTAGAACGTATCTAGGAAAAATCAAAGTTCCCGCCAGTCTGTGGACCTGCATAAGGAGTCCGATCAAGCACCTCAGTCCGTCATGATCCGCCACCGCCATGACACTTGCCGTTTTCCAGCCAAAGTACGACCATGTCGATCTCAAACTCAAGGCAAAGTCAAAACAATCAAGTGATGTTCGCAGCATCCGCCGGGTTGTATTAGCCGTAGGCTCAGGAGAAGAGAAGACTACAAACACATCAGTGGACGGATGCGCCGATAATGGCGGGCGTCTCTCTGAGACAACAGGTCCATTAGCACACAGTGTTCCAGGCGATAATTGCGAGGTTTCGACATGAAGGGAGTCTCGTTTGGTAAGTACCGGGAATAGCGAAGACATAACAGCCAGCTCAAATGCACCAGGCAGGTCGGGGTCCTCGCACGATCGGGCAGTTTCGGTGACATTCGCGATCGTCTTCTGGTGGGTAGAGGCCATGAAGGATCGCAGCTCCTTAATGGCGGCCATCACGGTCCTCAAAGACGGCTCTTCATTACCCCGCACCGCCTCCACACGGTCAGCTCCAGACATTTGAGTGCACCTCGGAGCGCCCGATTCCCCCGGGGACCGAAGTGCGGGTCGGGTAGGCGGGGATTGGAGGCTCACTTCCGAACAGTGACGGGGCTTCTCTGGCGGGGGCACCAGCCCGGCGAGGGGGCCAGCCGCCGGGAAGGGGACCCCCAACCTCTCAGCCACCTTCAGGATACGTACACCTCCGCAGTGTGCACAGGACCGTAGGCACCTCACCAATACAGGGATGGGAAACACTCCAGGTCAATCATCCGGACCACGTCTGGGGCACCCAACCGCCGCTGCTGCCCAGTAACCCGGCTGGGTCAGTGATCGAGGTCCCGGCGTACAGGCAACCTTGGGCCAAGAACTTTCACACGGCACAATTCCGCCAGTGTCAGCAAAGATTACCCCGCACAGGGGTGAGGCGCGAAAGCAGGATATATGTAAGGATCTTCAAGCAACAGGCGGAGGTCGACTGAGCCGAGAGCTTATGCGGCCATCTTCGTTCGTCGCTAGGCTCCTCCCCTAGCTTTTTATTGACAATGTTGGTTACTATTTTTGAATATGTGTTTCAAGGGTTACTTTACATTGAAAGGAGGTCTGTCACTGTCACAAGGATGGTGTCATCAGTGATGTCATGAGTGATGTCACTGACCATGTCATGAGTGATGTAATATGTGACGTCATCAGCAGTGCATTGCAGGCGCGCAAGTTATAGTGAGTCCAACTAACTATAACGTGGAATTTCAATGGTTTTATGTCAGTAAAATTTCCTGGGAAAACACATTTTGGGACCCCCCTTTTATCTCGGCCCCCGCTTGACGAATCCCCCCCCAAACTTTCAGGGAAGGACCGGAGCGGAGCGGGCCATCTACTTTGAGAAATTCGCAAAGATTCGTCCACCGGCGCCAAAGTTATTCCCAATAGAATGTTGCGGATTTCCTATGGAAAGTAGATCCTAACTATAACTACCTACTGGCGACTGCATATATACACACACAGAATCCGGTGATAGGAGGCCGTCTTTCACGGCGGTCCGTGAACAGGGCACCAGGAGCCCTGAAATATCCAACCACCAACGATTTCCAAGTCCAGAAATCACAGGGACACCTTGAGTGGGTTGCAGGTAATGTATTCCACAACTGCACAGCAACGGGTTTCGACTTTTGTCTTGATCACGCTAACAAGACCGGCAGCATTAACACACATATACATAGTCTTTTTAGCAATCAGAAACGGACTTACAATGACACCAAGTGAAAAAGTATATATCAAAATGTAATGATAATTTGGCGGCCATCTTCTCACTGTCATGTCAATGTGTAATTTAGTGTCACAACCCTAATATTTACAAAATAGGTCATTATCACTTCACCTTTGATTGATCAGTAATTCAAAACAAAAGATTTGAAGAATATATACATTGATTTTTAAGAAATTTTAACCAAATTCAATCATGGTAAAATATGCATTACATTGTATTGTAACAATTTGCTTCAAACGTAACAATTTTTACACTTCAGCACGATTTGACATAAAAGATTCATGATTGATCTTCATATTAGTAATACATTTCATCAAATTCAAGTGCTTTATTCAGCACAAAATGCGCTGACAAGCATGCACTTGTTTTGGCTGGCTTCCAACGCACTATTGCCCCAACGAAGAACACTATACACATAGGAATTGTGACCGCAAATTGATAACCCTGATAGCGTGATCAAGACGAAAGTCGAAACGCGTTGCTGTGCAGTTATGGAATAAATTACCTGCAGCCCACTCAAGGTGCCCGTGTGATTTCTGGACTTTAAAATCGTTGGTGGTTGGATGGATATATGTGTATGTATGTGTATGTGTATGTATATATGTATGTGTATGTATGTGTGTGTGTATGTATATATATATATATATATATATATATATATCCATCCAAAAGAAAAGCACTCTGCATGTGAGGGCCTCACCCGTTGACAACTTTCTATCTTGTTGGCAGAATGAAAGGCTTGCAGACAGAATCCTTTCACGCATATTTATTCAGCATGCCATCATTTCCAAACATGTTTCGGGCAGCATTGCCCTTGATCACTGGTGTCTGCAGATTTCACGGGGCAGCAACAGTTCAAATGCGCACCTGCGCCTTGTTAAATAGACGCCCCTCTCGGCTTGCACTTGCTTTGCATTCTTGTAGTTGTAGTCTGTACGATATAATTTCACAATGCGTGCTGCCACACGAAAAGCACTGTTAATCCCATAGTGGGTCTGCATTTAGGTAACTGCTGCTCACCTTTCCAATGTCCAATTTCCACCAACTGGTAACACAACGTTTCCCTCAGCGCTTCAAGTTCATAGCGCCAGTGACCTGCTCCTCAGCAGTGGGGCACTCGCGATCTGAGTCAGACCGTGATACCTCCAAAAGAAAAGCACTCTGCATGAGGTATATTCACCACATATTCTCCAAGAGTAATCAAAACCAACTTCAAAAAGATGCTGTGATAGAGCAGGTAATGTGTCACTTGGACATTTACCTAGCGCCTACTAGAATGGTAAATATTTTGGATGTGGAAGCCTAAATCCAAGATATTGAGCATTCTAGGAGACACTAGGTCCTAGGTAGACGTCCAAGTGATACATTATCTGCACCATCACTACATCCTTTTTAGGTCTCGCCCTGGAATTCGCATCCGAAGGATGCGTCCAGGGTCGGAGACTTATAGTCGTCTGACACGGGGGAATGAGGGACACAAAACTGTGACGAGCGGGTGGATTGAGCTGCGTGCACGCGCGTCAACATTCACGCATGCGCACATCACAGCCACACGCATACACAGCACTCACGCATGCGCACATACACACGCATACACAGGCACACCCCCGTCACCTACACGCATACACAGAGACCCCTCCACACACACCAGCCCCTCTCCTCTCGGCTCCACACACACGCACACGCATTTACACTTACACAGACACGCAGGCACCCAGACAGGCAACCCCCCCCCCCCCCTCACACACACGCATACACACAGACTCCAGGACACATACACACACACATGCACGCTCACACACATACACAGCCCGCCGCCGCGTGCGCGCGCGCACACAGATGCCCCCCCCCCCCCACACACAAGGCGAAGCCCCACTCACCGGCTTCCTCAGTGCAGCGGCTCCCACCGGCAGCAAGACTCTTCTTCGGCACCGGGGCGCAGGGTAGGCTCCTGCCTGCTCCGGTGCTCCAAACAATCGCGGCTCTTCCGTGGGAGGCGGGGTAGGCTCCCGCCCTCCTACTTCCGGTTGTCCCGCCCGGCCTGCCTGACTTCCTGGTCGCAGGCCGGCGCAAAACGCTGAAGAGTGCTTGTTTGGATTTAGAATAAGCCCCCGCCCCCGTGTTCTGGGAAACTGCGTGTTTTTTAGGTCGGTTCGAGTTCCTGACGGTGAGGGAGAAGCAGAAGCAGCCTCGAATACAGATTTCCAGTGTTCGGCAGATTAAAGGCCCCCGGTGCATTGTTCGAATACCACGAGATTAGTTTCCAAGGAGACGGATGTCCGTTGCTATAGGCACCGGGGGCCAGGAATTAGGATTGTGGTTTTTTTTTTCATCTTGATCACGCAAACCGGTTGCTCACGCTCCACAATTTAAGCGTCCGTTTACAAAACCCGACAGGAAAGCTGAAGAGCGGATTGCTTCCTGGAATTTATTTTCCTCTCCCGCCACTCGTTTCCATGTACACAGCGTTTGGTATTAACCCCCCACCCCCCAACCAAAGTCGCTCCTCTTTCTTTTTTGTTGGGGCCGAATACCTGAGTGGGTCTGTACTTTTCAACAGTATTATGCGCACACATACCATTTTTGTAAACAAGTCCAACTGCCCTTGGAAAATCCTTTCCATCATACCCTACTGATCGCAAATCCGAGAGATTTCGGCTCTTAACCAAGGTATAAGCAGAGATTGTGGGTCCATATCTTCAGAATATGAGACCCATCGACATGCTTGAGCCGCAAGGAACGAAAGTGAATGCATATTGATTGTAACTACAGTTTATTAAAACTTACAATAAAATAATGCTCGTTACAATAAAAAACACAGTAAAAGAGCTATTTAGTCTCGTGTTAAGATCACATAGCAGACATCGTTCCCTGTTTAAACACAATGCTAATTCGATAGCATTATTGCTGAATCCGTGCTCAGTCAAGAGGAGCGTGCTAGGTGCATTGTTCCATGCCAATAAGAACATGAAGTAGAGTGCGGAAAAAGTGTGTGGTGCATGTTTTAAAATGAGCAGAAATAGGGCTGGGGCAGGAACAGGACTGATCATTAAATAGGGCTCAGAGACGACGAAAAGTGCATGTTATAACATCAGAAGTTAAACACATGAGAGCTGTTGGACCGTGGCCGTGGTTTGTAGAATAATGAAGTTGCTTGTTGGCGAGGAAAGGCATGAATAATGAAGAGAAAACTGAACCACCGTCATAAAAGGCCCAGAACCGTTATGCACTCGGAATACGGCAAACGTGGACAGTGACTTGGCGTGCGTGCTCTGCGGTGCCAGCGCGGTCAGGGCACAGTTATCAGGTACCCCTATTCTGTGATGCCAGCAAGGTCAATTTTGATTCAGCAAAGGTCATACATTTTGGGAATTTCCCAAAGCATAAGATCTTCTTGAAGTGAGGCTATAATACCTTCGTACATGTGCGGGTTCCGGCTGTTTCAAGAACACGCTCTTCTCGGACGGGGCAAGTGCAGATATGGCAAATATCTATCTTTGGGTAGTGGCAGAGCCGGCAAGCGGTCCCGCCGGCATTCCGGCTTCTCCAGGCCAGGAGATTGCATGCAGTGTGAAGAAGCTGCCTTATCGACAATTCAACAGTCTGAGTTTCGCCTTTAGACTAACAGTGAGTGCAGAGTGCGTGCAGAAACAGTGAGTGCAGAGTGCATGCAGAGTGAGTGCAGAGTGACAGTGAGTGCGGAGTGACAGTGAGTGCGGAGTGACAGTGAGTGCGGAGTGACAGTGAGTGCGGAGTGACAGTGAGTGCGGAGTGACAGTGAGTGCGGAGTGACAGTGAGTGCGGAGTGACAGTGAGTGCGGAGTGACAGTGAGTGCGGAGTGACAGTGAGTGCGGAGTGACAGTGAGTGCAGAGTGAGTGCAGAGTGACAGTGAGTGCGGAGTGACAGTGAGTGCGGAGTGACAATGAGTGCAGAGTGCGTGCAGAAACAGTGAGTGCAGAGTGACAGTGAGTGCGGAGTGACAGTGAGTGCAGAGTGACAGTGAGTGCAGAGTGACAGTGAGTGCAGAGTGACAGTGAGTGCAGAGTGACAGTGAGTGCAGAGTGACAGTGAGTGCAGAGTGCGTGCAGAGTGACAGTGAGTGCAGAGTGCGTGCAGAGTGACAGTGAGTGCAGAGTGAGTGCAGAGTGAGTGCAGAGTGACAGTGAGTGCAGAGTGACAGTGAGTGCAGAGTGACAGTGAGTGCAGAGTGACAGTGAGTGCAGAGTGACAGTGAGTGCAGAGTGACAGTGAGTGCAGAGTGACAGTGAGTGCAGAGTGACAGTGAGTGCAGAGTGACAGTGAGTGCAGAGTGACAGTGAGTGCAGAGTGCGTGCAGAGTGACAGTGCGTGCAGAGTGACAGTGAGTGCAGAGTGACAGTGAGTGCAGAGTGCGTGCAGAGTGACAGTGAGTGCAGAGTGAGTGCAGAGTGAGTGCAGAGTGACAGTGAGTGCAGAGTGACAGTGAGTGCAGAGTGCGTGCAGAAACAGTGAGTGCAGAGTGACAGTGAGTGCAGAGTGACAGTGAGTGCAGAGTGACAGTGAGTGCAGAGTGACAGTGAGTGCAGAGTGACAGTGAGTGCAGAGTGACAGTGAGTGCAGAGTGACAGTGAGTGCAGAGTGACAGTGAGTGCAGAGTGACAGTGAGTGCAGAGTGACAGTGAGTGCAGAGTGACAGTGAGTGCAGAGTGACAGTGAGTGCAGAGTGACAGTGAGTGCAGAGTGACAGTGAGTGCAGAGTGACAGTGAGTGCAGAGTGACAGTGAGTGCAGAGTGCGTGCAGAGTGACAGTGAGTGCAGAGTGACAGTGAGTGCAGAGTGACAGTGAGTGCAGAGTGACAGTGAGTGCAGAGTGACAGTGAGTGCAGAGTGAGTGCAGAGTGACAGTGAGTGCAGAGTGAGTGCAGAGTGACAGTGAGTGCAGAGTGAGTGCAGAGTGACAGTGAGTGCAGAGTGACAGTGAGTGCAGAGTGCGTGCAGAGTGACAGTGAGTGCAGAGTGACAGTGAGTGCAGAGTGACAGTGAGTACAGTCACTCAGCACCACCACATTATCACTCAGAACCACCACAGCATCACTCAGAACCACCACAGCATCACTCAGAACCACCACAGCACCACTCAGCACCACCACAGCATCACTCAGCACCACCACAGCACCACCATAGCACCACTCAGCACCACCACAGCATCACCACAGCCCCATTCAGCACCACCACAGCATCACTCAGCACCACCACAGCACAAATATGTTCTCTCAATGTTTCAAGCTTTATTACAAATGTCACAAAAAGATGTTAATATTTCACTTCTGTTCTTGGATTTTGTTACAATAAAATACACTGAACATAATCTTCACAAAAGTTATTTACAAAAGTTTAAGCTATTGCCATTATAAATTACAATCACTTTTATTAAGTATTAAAAAAAATTAAAAGCCATTGTTATTTGTAATATCAATACATCTAAGTCACGTAAATACAAATGTTGCATTACAAATGCTATAGGTGTCACATTTGCGAAAGTTATAACTATTGGCATTGTAAATGACAAAGCTATTAATTTAGCTATTTTCAAAACCAACACATAAATGAAGATTTGGTGAATTTCCATTAAAATATTTGACTTTTTTACTAAGATATTATTATACTGTTTTATGCAAACAAAATTTAGATACTGCATAAATAACTTTAATAAAACATATTTTAAATGTAGCTTTTTATGTAAAAAAAAACTATAGCATAAAGCAAAAAACAATTGCCATTTACAATGCTAATAGCTCAAACTTAAATAATGCGAGACCTATTGCATTGCAAATGCTTGTTTTGGTTGGTTTTGATTCCTTATCAAGACTTTCCCTCCCTGTACAAAGCTAGAAGCTGTGGGATCTCTGATGCAGAGGAAGAGTTTGGAGTTTCACTTCGGTGTCAGACTTCAACTGGCCGAGCCCTGCCACCGATGGACGAGAACTGTACTGAAGTGGGCCTTCCTGCCTCATCTGAGCTGGTAGCTGACCTCCCCCGAAGAATGCTGAAAGCACCCCTTTCTTTGAAGCCGAGTCCACCATCCCTTGGGAGGCAGCTGCCGGGAAGCTGCAGCTGGTGGATTAGCCGTTTCTCTGTAACATTTTCACAAGCGGATAAAAATATCGCATGTGACAGCTTGTGATTGTAAGGGGGGCGACTCTGGAGGGGTGTCTGCTGCTGTCCCTTCTCATTCAGTGATAGTGAGCCAGTGGGCGAGGGGAGCAGCGGCGGCTGTCAGCGCCTGGCTGGACCCACTTGCACTTGATCCGACAGGTCAATCCGGGCTTGTTTACCCAGACTTTCCGACAGCAGCCAGGTCCAGTTCCAGGGCCCGGCTTGGGACACGGCGTTTTATTTAACCTTCAAGTTAAGCTGCGAGGACCAGTAAACGCGGCTCGTTGCGATTCCGATCTCTTGGCTTTTAATAGTCATACAGCACCCTAGGCCGCAAGCTCTTTGGGAAAACTTGCATTTGAACGCACATGCTGGGCTTTTGGACGAGAGAAATTGTAAAGTCTAAAATGTCAGTACTTACACATTCCAGTTAATCAACGGGGAATTTATATTTGCCTCGGGTCGCAGCGTCGATTATATTAGCCTGGACAAAATATGCATTATTCTGGCGTAATTTCACATTACACTTGTTTGAAATGACAGGCCGCGTATCATTATCATTCGCCATTCTTGGTAAATATTTACCGCGAATGCACTGTTCGCGGTAGAGTTGATTTACCAGCAATGCACAGCAATTACGCGAACGGCAGAGAGTGAGTAGGGCTTTTTTCACTTGGTTTAGTTTTTGGCACGAAATGCATCCTCTTGTCAAAAGTGAGCGCAAGGATACATTTAGTGCTACAATACAGAGCTAAATGTAATTTTTTTCATTTTGCAACATCAAATTTCCCTTAGTTTTGCTGATATTTTTTGTAATTGCAGAAAAGCAAAATACACAAATTTCACACACCCCTCGATTATGTAATATTTGGTGGGGGGGAGCATTGTCAAAGCCATTCAGTCCCCCTGTGTCATCAGTGGGCTTTGTAGATTAGTTAGCCTTGCTTTGGTATTGACCACTGATGCACGTGTGCATGATGACGTGGACGCCATTCTCTTTATTTGTATTTATTGATCGAAGATGGTGAATGCCACTTGGGTCGGTAAATGAAGAAATAGTTTTATTTTTTGCACGCATCAGGGAGAGGGAGAAACAGGAAGATGGAAGAGAATCATATGATGGCGAAAAACACTGAGCTCAAAGGGATCACCATAGAAGCGCGAAAGCGAGTAACATGAGCGCTGGGGAGTAGCATACAAGGGAGAGACCAGGTGGTGGGGAAGAAAGTACATGGGAGAGATGCACATGCGAGAAGCACAGAGTCGGCAGGGAGCAAGCATTTGTGGGGGTGGGCAAATGAGGGAGAGAGCTGGAAAACACACATGCTCATGCTTAAGTACTGTATACCTGAAGTGCTGAAACGGTGCTGTCTAGTAGTTCCTAAAAGTGAGCTTTGGAAGGACACTGGTAAAGAGGATGGATAAGTAAGGCTGCTGAATAAAAACAAGAAAATGAGTGACAGTAAAACCAAACTAATGGCGGCCAACGATCGTACTAAAGCCCAGTAATTTCTTTATAGGGCCATAATAGGTATTTTGCTACCAGACAGTGCACTGTATGGTAGGAGCAATTTGATAATGGGTTGAAATTTATTTTATTTTAAAGGTTTTGTAAAGCGCGAACAAGACCCATGCGGGTATCCGAGCGCTTCACAAATGAGTTGGTTAGTTAGACAAAAGAAGCATTGTACAAAAGAAACCTAGTATTTCGAGATAAAGACATATGTTACAACTGGATTGTTCCAGGAATCTGAAATAATGTTCACATGACTTTCGTCATGAGAAGAGATTTAACTTCTTTGTTGAAGGATACAGATGATGTCTGGTTTCTTGGGGTTGTGCATTCCAAATCCTTGGAGCAATTCCAGAGAAGGCGCAATTATATGTTTTCTTCTTAGCAAATCTTTGAGACTTCAAAAGAATGTTGTTGGCGCTCCTAGAGGATCTGTTTCCACACAAGCTCCAATTTCTGGTCCAGGTAACTCTGGGTGTTGTGATGTAGGTCTTTGTGTGTCATGCAAGCAATGTTTAGTTGGATTCTTGCTTCGAAGGGCAGCCAGTTGAACGTTTTGAAGTCGGGGGAAATGTGGCAATGTATTTAGAACCTGTGAGATGAGTCTGGCCACTGATTTAAGTGATGCTCTTAGCGGGGCAGTTGTCCATCTAGGGAGTCCACAAAGCATTGCACTACCATATTCTAGTCTGGGAAGTACTAGTGGTTGGACCGCCAGTTTGAAGTCATTTGCTGGGAGGAAGGGTTTTAGTTTTCTCAGGGTGTGCATCTGAAAGTTTGCTCCTTTTGCTGCAGCACTGATATGTTTTTGCATGTTTGTTACTGTCCAGAGTTGCTCCCAGTGATTTTGCTGAGTCGATTTAAAAGAGGTTGGCAGTTGAGCACTGAAAGTTATTTAAGCCATTCTTGAATGATGTCTGTTTGATTAGGGAGGGGGGTGATTAGTAGGAATTTGGTTTTGAGGGAGTGTAGTTTGAGGTGGTTATCAGTCAACCAAGACTGAGTTTTTAGTAGGGTTGAATTGAGAGCCTTGATGTCGCCCGGGGAGTTTATCTTTAAATAAAGTTGTGTGTCGTCTCGTACATGTGAAAGTTCATATTAGATGAATTGAAGATTTCAGTACGAGGTTCCATGAATACGTTGAACAGTGTAGGTGAAAGGGAGGAGACCTGCGGGACTCCTAATGTGACTGGGACCGTCCTGGACAGGGATTGGTTGACCTTGATCCGTTGGGCTCTATTCCGGAGGAAAGAGGTAAACCAATTTAGAACCGACCCTGATGAGCCCATTCTATGTTGGAGGAGGTCAAGAAGATTTTCATGTTTGACGGTGTCGAAAGCTGATGATGTAAAGGGATGAATTAGCACTAGAGGTGTAGTAACCTTAGGAGAAACGGCGACCCTTCAGACCTACTTTTAGTGTCTGTGAAAGGTGTATGTAGCTAGGAAAGATGTAGCTATACAAGTCAGTGTGACATTTGGATCGATTTGCCCTCGGTTATAGGTTAAGACCTGTCTGAGAAATCTCCACTTTCAGTTGCTGGCCTGTCGCCCCCTGTATACCACTGGCTTTTCCAGAAACCCTATTACACTGCAGATCAGGCAGGATTGGAAAGCCTCTATCATTGTGGTTGTACTTCCTTTTGCTTTTAGAATCTCAACTTCAAAAGCCACACTTCCTCTCATGCCCATCCCCAGTTACACAGGTGTTCATAAAATGGTCTGTTTGGTATTTTAATACTTGGAATGCTTGTTTCCCTGTGTTGTTCCGTACACAGAATCCTTCTCATTTGCGAAGAGATAAGGATGCCATGGTTAGGTAGGGGCAGTATATAGAGAGCAAATATAGAGACTGTAGTCAACGTGCACATGGAATAGGAGGTAAGCAGGAGGAGAGATTGAAAGAATTGGTGAGTTCTGGTAGTGGCTTGATAGAGATAATTTATCATTGCATAACTGCTTTGTGGATGCAGTATGGTTTGGAGGAGAACAGGACAAATATGCTTTAACTGTCTTTAAGGCAGATGTTGATCAGTCAAGTATATTTTCTTTGATACGTAGAATTTATTCTGCTCAGTAAGAATGCATTGCGTACGTTGCCAAATGCTGCAGATGTGGGCAAGAGAATGTATGCTATCACTTCATCTTTATCCACTGTATTTTTCATGTCATCCCAAATAGAATCACGATGGATTTAGTGTCTCCTGGCTGCAATCTTGTTTGCTGGTAAAACTGCAAGACGCTTTCTCCCATGTGTTTAAAGATCTGGGAGAAGGCTGCTATTTCTCTTTTACTAAGCAATGGTGCATTGAAAAAGAATCTGTAGTTGTTGGGTGTCGGCTTGGTTCAAGTTATTCTTATATGTATGATGCTTTGACCTCCGAAGGAAATGTGAATGTGGTTAGAGATTTGATTTGATGATATTTAGTTGTTGAATGATCTGAGGAGGTGCCTGCTGGACCACTTGATCTCATTAGCTCATGGGATTCAATAAATAGTTCCCTGAAGGAGGACAGAATGGTTATGTTTTTCTCCAATGACACCCCCCCCCCCCCCCACCCCCTCTATGTGGGTTTGTAAAACGTGCTTGCTTTTCCTTTTAAGTGTTTGTGTATTGCTTTAGCATTAGGAATGAAATGATCGGCTACTTGGTTGCAGAAGCTCTGAGATTGAGGAATTGATATCCAATCTGCATTGCTCCATTCTGGTAGCATCTTGTGTTGCTCCTTTGCGGCCATTTGGCTTTGTTAATTCTGTTTGAATGGAAGGTCATCTTTTCGTTTGTTTGCATGATTTATACATCCTCGATCAGTCTGTGCCACAGCTTGGAAGTAAACCGTAGTGTGTATTAAACATCCGGATGGGGATTCCAGGAAGGTTATGTTTTTTTTTTTCACATTTGGCAGCATGGCTTACTGTAAAACCTGCATCTGTATGCCTGAAATGGGGTGGCAGATCTACCCTTAAGCCCAGTCTAATGCAGGTGTGCTTAAGAGCAGGCCGTTTCTGTCTGCATGTGTTAGATAATCGTATCCCTCTAAAAGGGAAGGGTGTTATGAGGCCAAGCCAGACGACATCATTCAGGCTTAGCATATGGCATAGCTCTGTCGAAAGGAGCAGGCATCGGTTGGGCTGGCAGAATGACTAACTGCATGTCATGGGGTGGAGTTGTTCGAATTCTGCGAATTTGGTTCTGTTGCATCAGCTTGCGAACATACAGCTTTTTGCCTGTCTCCTCCCTGCATCCTAAATTTAACACAACGGATGCAAGCGCCTCTAGCGATGAGCAACTGCGAGGTGATTCATTCAGCTGCCCAGGGCGGTTATGCACTTAATCTGTCCCCATTGTCCTAGTCTGTTATTTGCCCTTTGGAATCAAAGGCGTTGGTAACAGGCCGTCTTTGTTTACGTCGAACCGTGCGTTTAGGGCTTACCTAGAGACTGCGTTCTCCGACGATGCAAAACATCCCCGCCCTTATTTCAGTTCTCACAGACGCCTGATGTACAACCATCAATACAGTGGTCACATTTGTACTTCAATAAGGGGCTGCTGTTATTCTTACAGTAGTAATCTGCAGCTAGATGCTTTGGCTTTTTCTTGGTTTCTCTGGCCACGGGCCGATGTCTTGTGTGGGAATTTCCCATTGGTGACTGAGGCCCACCAGCAGGGCCGGCCCTAAAACGATTGGACCGGGACAGCGCCCTGGAAAGAACATTTGGGGTTTGTTGTGGGGGCGGAGGATCGTTGCTGTGTGACGGCAGGAGGTGGGAGGAAGATGGGAGGAGGGCAGGAGGTTGAAGGGGTGCTAACAAGTACGTGGAGGAAAATGAAGGGCTGACTGCACAGGCTTTCAGTGGCCGGTTGAGATCAAGTGGGATGGGCGAGTTCTGTTTGCATGACATAGGCAGCGCTCCTCGGAATATTTGGCGCCCCGGGCCTGGGGCCCCTAGCTCGCCCAAGCCGGCCCTGCCCACCAGTGCTACAGCGCTTACATTGTATAACCCAGTTACTACCATTAGGCACTTCACTCTCCTGTGATAGTAAATTCAAGGTGTACACGAGTTGGCGGTAGAGGTTAGCTACCTAGATGCACTATGACACAATAAATAAGAGAATAACTGTCCAGCCAGTGCATTAGCTTCAGAAAAGGATGACACTTTTATTTACAGGGGTTTGAAAAGGATAAAGTGCTAGAGGATTTTTGGGGCTGAAACTTTGTTTTCGGTAACAGTGGCTGTGTGGCTAAAGTTATGAGCTGGTGCTGCCAGTCGGTTGAGTGTGAATGTTAGGGTTTCATATGTTGATACACTGTCTTTGAAGGTTCCGAAAAATAGACGGAAATACCAGCCAAAAATAAGTGTAACAACTATGTCTTGGCTTGTTTTTTATTAATTTTATTTTTTGCTGCTGAGTTTCTTATACGCACAAACAATAAGGGCAGCTCACCCAGGTCAAACATGTTGATTTCAGAGTGTCCAAAGTCTCGGTGTCTAAATTCAATCACGAACACGGAGCTGAATTTTTTTTGTTGTAGACTCTGCAAGCCTATTTCTCAGTAACGTTTATTGTTGAGTTTTTTTTTTTTTGTTTTTTTTTTTAGTGAAGTGTGGGTTTAGGGAGAGGTGGAGTTCAGCCATTGATTGCACCGCTGCCCTCACTGGACCACAAGGCTTAAACCGTTCCAACGGAAACTGAATTTTAGGATTACAAAACACAACTACACGTATTGAAGATTGGCTCAAGCCAGTGAAACGAGAAATCTCCCAGGGTTTAACTGCTGATTTCCTGCCTTCTCGGTCTGGAAGAGGCAGCGACGCATACTCCAAGGGTTGATTATGATCTGAGCGGTGTAGGCTCACATGAGCACGCAGAAAAGCAACTGGAGCACCAGGAACTAGGCAGTGCTTATCTGGGGGCTGTGCTACTTTTGCCAAGCCAGCTACTCCAGGAGGGATCATGGCTCTTGCAAACGCTTAGAAGAACCTGCATGTAGGATGCCTTAAGCATTCTGTCATCCGGGCATTTTGGAGATCTTTAGTGGTGAGCAAGCTCCTCTCAAGACTGGCAGTAAAGATGTATTATCCCCATTGTTTACAGCTCAATGCTGGAGTTCCAGTAATCCAGGCCTGTCCTCACCTTGACGGACGGCAGTCTGTTAGCGAAGGTCTTGCTTCTGTATATGTATCTGCCAACACTGGTATCAAGGCTGTCCCTTGAGCCCACTGAAAATATTGACCCCTCAAAGTTGGTAAAACTGTATATTATCCATCTTTGGTGCTAGAATGGATAATATGAGTCAACCAAGGTTTTGCATTGTTTAACAGACATTCTGCCAATCTGGAGCAAGTACGTCTGTCCTATTTTTGGGGGATTCTAACACAAGCTAACCAAGGTCAGCTCACTTTAAACCATTAAACTCTTTTGTTGTTCCAGCCAAACAGAGACCTATAAGAGTGCTTACTACTAGACAACATTTAGCAATAGAAGAAGACTCAGTAGGAAGGGGGATCCTTTCTACTTGGCAGTTCAGGCTGTACTGTTCCCATGAGGCACAGGGTCAGACTGATTTGCATATGGCCATGCTTGAACTGGGGTGGCAGAGTGGGCTAAAGAACGGTGATGGATTAAACCCAGATCTGTTGACTGGGTGTGAGTATTTGATTGCTTCAGATGCTCCGTCCATCACCACCCCCTTTTGTACCGCTTTGTTCGCCATAAGTTGGCAGGGAATGCGCAGACGTGAGTCCCTTGCTCACTTTGCCACTGGATTCAAGCAAGCCTGGCTGAAGATGGCTGAAATGCCAGAAACCGGTCCTAGGAAGCTTGAATCCGGTCCAGGAAAGGCATGGCTTGGCAGTTCGAGCTGGACTGTTCCAATGAGACACAGGGTCAGACTGATTTGCATATAGCCTTGAGCTGGGGTGGCAGAGTGGGCTAAAGAACGGTGATGGATTAAACCCAGATCTGTTGTCTGGGTGTGAGTGTTTGATTGGTTCAGATGCTCCGTCCATCACCACCCCCTTTTGTACTCCTTTCTAGAAAGGCAAATCTACACAAGAATTAAAGGGGATGGAAAGCCTCCGTCACCAACAGGTAAGCCTAGATTTTGAGGAGTTGGTTTCATATTCTCTGGGCAAAAGAACGCCTGCTCTGAAACCGCCATTTTATGTACCGTTGCACACTGTGTGTCACTTGTCACCACCATTCACTCTCCTTGGTCCACATGGATACTAGCCACACCTCAGCATAGGCAAGGGAGAACAGTTATGGCTGACTTGCGTCAACCTCGTTCAGGGTTGGCTGCCTGCATGTTGTTTCCCCAAAGGGTGCAGTTAAAGTCCCTTGCTGCTGTCACCCTCCACCTTATAACCCAGGCGAATGGCCTATAGCTATCCTCAATTGAGATTGGGGGCTCACTCAAATACAGGCAAGATATACCAGACATTTTGAAAAAGGTCAGCCCAGCTGAAATACTGACTAGGTATCTACAACTGTGTAAGCATTTGCCTTCCATTGTTTTCCAACCACTTCCCTCTGGTGTGACTGCCATGAGTGCAGTACTGTTATGGAACGCATCCACTGAGCCATGTGATACATATTGCTGTACATCCGCTAAGAACCGGTAATCTCACACACTGTAAAAATGAACTTTAAAGTGTTTTAATTTCTGTTCTGTTCATCTGAAACAAAGAGAACGCTATAAGATGTGAGCATCGCTCTGCAATGAGGCACAGACTGGGCTGGTTCCAGGAGAAATGGCCGAGCTGCCAGAGACTTAATATATTCCAGTTGCCTCTATGACCTCTTAAGATGCTCAAAGGTCAGGAGAGACGTGGAAGAATATGGCCCTTAGATATTTTACTTCCTATCAGTCTCACAGGGTACAATTTAGATAACTTAAATATAAATGGTCTCTTTAGTTAGTACTCAAAACCTGTTGTGGTCTGTATATAATACTCACAACCTGCATCTTACTGAACATTCCCAATGTTCGTAAATAAGGCAATGGTGAGAGGGGGGAGAATTTGATTTACACGACTCAACTGGGCAGTGGAGGAAAAACCCAGATTAGCTTCCTGGTCTTCACAGTTCACAAGCATTTGCAATGCAATAGGCCTCGCATTACTGATAGTTTGAGGTCTTGGCTTTGCAAATAATAATGCACCGCCAATAGCTCATACTATCAGTAATGTGAGACCTAGTGCATTGCAAATGCTTGCGTAGTGAGCCAGGAACCAGTATTTTATGTCTCAGGGCAGTACTGCAAGCTTCTCCTAGAAGACCCTAGTGAGTAAGGCACCAGCACTACTTGTCTAGGTGCAGTACCGCAAGCTGCTCCTAGAAGTCCCTAGTGAGCATCATAAACGTTTGGTCACATATGGTACTGCACCCTGCAGAAGATATGGTAAATCCACCCTACCCATAATGCATGCATGCAAGACAGTACCATGAGTAAATTCAAATAGCTATGTCCATATATACAATTAGTAGCTTTGATATGTGACAAAAGAATTATTAGATTAATTCCAGACTTTGTTGTACTCTATGTGGAGCTGATGAAGGGAAATTTATAGAAGTTCTAATATAAATGTGGGAATTACTAGCGAGTAAAATAACCACTGCCAACCTAGTTTAGGACCAAGTAAGTGTCTATCTGAAGATCTTTAATAAAATAGTGCCTTGAGGCTGTAATTAAAACCTAGGGCGTAACAATACATGTAACGTGGTGTCCTCATGGGAGGTTGCAAGAAGAGACGAGGCGGTACTAAGGAGGGACTACTAAGCCTAATGATCAATAAAAAGCCACCATTTACAAAGGTCAGGATCAGTTAAAAAGATGGGCGGAAAGTAGGCGGAGCTTTATGTCCATATCCTGAATACAGCATGTCTCGAACAGACCGCTCAAGCGCTGCATAGGCGAGACTTAATAACTACATGTTGACCAAGTATTTTTCTTTAGGTACACAAGGGTGGATACAATTGTGTGTTTTGTATATAGTGTTCACATTCTACTTTTATGTGTGTTTGTGCATGTTCAGATGGACCATGATTCATAAAAGGGAGTCATGCAACACCGCCTCTCCTTCTGCGGTTATACAAACATATGATATTACATTCTCCACACCTGCATGTATTATTCCATGGCATTTTTCATCTACATTTGCTTAAAAAAAAATTATTTTTAGTGCCACAGCATAAATGTATATGTGCACAGTGGTGAGAAAGTAAACCTCTATGGTTTTACATATTGGGATATAGCTGGGCGTCATCCCAAACTGCAGCACCACACACATTTCACCTTGTTAAAAAAACGCCAAATTTCAGTAGCCTATGTGGGAAAAATGAACCTTGTAATTCAGTAACTTGTGTAACTCCCTTTAGGAATAACTTTCAGTAAAGGTTTCCTATGATTTTGTCTCATTGTCTGGAAGAAATTGAACCTGCTTAAGCTTGCTGAGGTTTGAGGGATTATCTATAGGTCCCGCCACTGCATCTCTCAAGGAACTGACGTCTGGCTTTTCTAAAATATTGATGCTATTCTAGCTCTGAAACCAGCAATTTGTCCTGTTTCACGATTTACCTCCAGTTAAGTTTTTGATGTTGGATGGCTCACCTGTTGGTAGTCCCCTTTCTGCTGCTGCAGCAGGTCCACTCAATTACCACTCCACCACCTTGCTTGTCAGTTGGTGTGAGGTTCTTAATTTGATAGTTAGTGTTGGTTTGTCATTACAGCCAAATATTTTCACTTTGGCCTTATCTGCTTCAAAGACATTTTATCAAAACTCTTTTGGTTCGCTCAAATGCTGTTTTGCAAATGTAAGCTATGAAGCAATGTTTTATTGGAGATGAGGTTTTCTCAAAGAGACCCTTCAACGAAATATGTTCTTGACTTGTCTTTTTCTAACCGTACAACCATAACCTCGAATGTTTTTCTGTTGAGAGGTGTAGGGAATTAGGTTATTAGTAGTAAGGGGTGGGGCCTGTGCTGAACCCTATGGTAGCTTGGCATAAATAAGTTAGGCTTAATTTGGAGGCTATGTGTGAAGTATTTATGTAGCACTAAAACAGTAATAAAGTGAAAACGCAACCCAAGAAAAATATCAATCCAAGTTAGGGAAATAGAGTTCATTTTAATAAATGAAATGACAAAAATGCAATGTCTGGCTGGACTGGACTAGGGGAAAGTCGCAAGTTCAGGCTGCCCATGAATATCAAACAACAACCTGATCTTCATGCTACAGCAGTGATGCCTGACCAGCTCCGTGCCCCTTCTCATGCGAACTGCACCTTTCAAGCTGGACTTGAGAATTCAACTATTCAGTGGGGCTGACCTGGTCCCTGTATCAGACCCGCGGTCGGCCCAAACTTTTGACTGTCCCTATGTCCAGTGTGGTCAGATAACCGCGAGTGGCGCTTTGTGCTTCTAATGGTTTTTAAGACTCATAACTCTGGTTTTACTGATTGAATTTGTCATTTTGTTGTAATTTTAGTTATAAAAATTTACTATTCTTCTAAAGTAATTTGCCATTTTGTGTGAAATACTTTACACATTTACTCTAAGTTACGCTTGACTGCTTTGTACCAAGATACCGGAGGTGCTGCCACCCATCTCAACTAATTATCCAATTACCTACAAGAGGTTGTCGGTCCCTATATTTTGGCTTTGGTTTTTCTTTGTGAATCCCTAGCAGCATCAGACGATCTGGTCATGGGGTGCATTAGCTGAGAAAATTGGCAATTGGGTAGATTAACAGCTGTTTTGAACTTCTCATTTCTAGATCTTCTTTTCCAGGGTGGAATGAATGACCTCATGTTTGGTAATGGCTTTATAACCCTTCCCAGACCAATGATTTTGGCCATCACCGCTAACTTAAATGTTCCAAATCAATTATACAACATTTCTAATTTTATGTAAAGGCAGTAGAGGGTCCTCGCGACCAAAAATATGTTGCTGCTAAACAAGCACATGATTAATTACCTTAAGTGATACTGAAGGCTTCTCAACAGTAGTGGATTTTATTTTAGATTTGTTTAATAAAGACCAAATAAAATTAAAGTTATTTGTTACACAATCTTAGCTTTATCTATTATTATGACTTGTGAGGTCTACATGATATCAGATATACATAAATATGCAAAATCATTGTCTCTAAATACTACACTTTCTTTTTACGTGTGTGTGGTGAAGGAGTCTGGTGGCTTTGTGGACTAATGCGTCCCACTTTAGGGGCCTGTTTTCGACCTCATGGTCACAGGTTCAAATCACAGTGAGTCCACTCAGCCTTTCTGCCTTCTGAGGTTGATAAAATGCGTACCGTTGAGTTGGGGAAACAATAAATACAATAAATGTTATTCAGCGCCAAGATACCCTTGGGTGAACATGCGCTTTACAAATAACTTATATATATGCTATATATATTATATATATATATATATATATATATATATATATATATAACGTAGTATATTGTCTTATATATTTTATGCTCCACTTTGTAATATTCTTTGGTATTCGTGGATCTGTTAGTACCCGCTTGTAAAAATGTAGCTCAGACTACCTAAAATGTAATAAAAAAAAATCCATGAATATTACGTAACTGAAGCATGTTTTCTCTTCATGTTAAAAGGAATGACAGATCCAACATAGTTTAAAGGTGAAGCTCAGTGATTGGTCAGTCGTTGATTGTTCTCATTGTGGTACATACAGTGAAAGTAGAGGGAAGGTGGGCTAAACTGGCAAATTTATGTATCCTCTTCATACATTTGGTACATTTCACTTGTGTACGGTAGATGTCAATTTCCCACATCTTGCCCCCATTTGTCTCTCTTATTTGCTCTTTTTTTTCTCTCTCTCCTGTACTCCTTCATTTACATGACGCTATTTGTAGGAGTTGTATTCTCATTCTAAATTATTTTACTCTTTTTCCTGAAGTTATTTGAAACTCCCCTTTATTGAGAGCACTCCTGGTACACTATTGCAACCATGTCGCAAGCAGTTTACACAATTTCTTTTCTTATATATTTTGCTGATGATAATAAATGTGCATATTTTCAGTCACTGTGGCATCCGCAAACTAGAACACTCTTCAGATACACCTGTCTGTAGTGCAAGTTTAGTTTTTGGACAAACAGGTGGCATCGCGAATCACATGTATTCTAATAGAGCACCCTGGCTCCGATTATGTTAACAATAACATGGCTTGGAACTGCTGTCTTGCTAGTGTTTTTTTTTTAAACCTAGGGTTAACTCTGCCGAGTTTGGGCGGTGAGGATGCAGCCATTGCAAATTTCTTAAAAGAACGAGGCTCTGTTAATCCATGCCGTTTATGATTTTTAGCCTTCTGTCCAGACTGCTCTTAGGGGAGGGATGACGTTTTTAAAATTCGATGTGTGGGTTCCGTGGTATTGATGGGCTTGACGTTTGCAGACTGCTTACTGCTTTTGGAGTGTAGCTGACTTGGGTTGTCAGTGTTGCTAACATTTTCTTCTCTTTTACCATCCTACCTGATACCCTTCCAGGACCTGGATCTCATTGACATATTATGGAGGCAGGACATCGACCTTGGAGCTGGGCGAGAGATTTTTGATTACAGCAACAGACCAAAGGAAAGTGATGTGGAGAAATTAGCACATGAAGAGATTGATGCTGGTCGCAGATTAGAAGAGGATGAAGTCCGATGCTCTAGGTCAGCTGTGGATGGAGAGACTGGAGAAACCCTCCCGGTACAGGTAAGATCCTACACTTTCTCGCCAGTTTTGCCACTTGGTCACTTTTTATTGACTTACTCGTTTTAATAGTGCAGTGGAATGAGTGACTTAACTAAGTGAGTGCATCTGGTAGTTTGCTATGGCATGGTACAAAGGGGTATAGTTTGTGCTGGACTTGGCCTTCTCCCCTGAAATTTTTCGCTTTTGACCCCCTTGACTAGGATGTCTCCCCCATGGTAGTAAACCTGTATAGGCAAAGTGTGGTAGGAGTTGCCCTGTTTTAAAATTGTAATGTCACGAAATGGTGTGCAGGAAATGTTCCCCCATTTTAGAATTGCACCTGACTGAAATGTTCTGTATTTAAAATGGATGCCATGGCCATGGGTTTTGCCACCTGACTGCCATAGGTCAGCGGTCTAGATATTATTACCCAGCCGCCCCTAGCTTTTGGAGGGAAAGCCTGGCACCCAGGGTGCTCAACCCCTCCCCTTGTGCCGGTTTGGGCCAGAGTTGCCAACATTCTAGAAGGTTCTGGCACTGCCTGGGAGGAGGGTATAAGTAAGGGGGATGTGCCACAAGAGAGTCACACAGAGCTGGGACAGGAACGTGAGGGGACCTGCTGCGAGGTGTTACCGCCACATGGGCCTGTGAGCTGGGCCCTGCACCCTCCCCCCCCCCCCCTCTGCTGTCCCCTGGGCCCCTGAAGGAGGGCCCACCTAGGTCCCTGTCTCTGTTGGGACCTTGAACCACGCCAGCGCCGTGCTGAAAAAGCACTGAGAAGGGAAGGAGCTGATTGGATTCCCCCAGGAGGTGAGGAGTGGCCCCTGAGGAACTGCAGTGGGACTGTCTACCCCCTCTGGAGGAGCTGTGGCCCCCCTTGGAAGCACTGGGCCGTGAGGAGCCGCCTGGGGAGGATTGGGCCCCTGAGGGACTGTGGCGTTCTAAAGCACTGTGCCCTGTGGCTGGTGTGGCCCCCTGAGTGCTGTTGGCCATGAGAGCTCTGTGGGCCGAGGGAGGAGCGGTGCGCTGTGAATAGCGCCGTGTGGCCTGAAGGGACCATGAGGGGGATAGAGCTGGAGGAGCCTACCCTCGTTTTGGCGCGCTTGCGGAGATATAGAGAATTAATAAAAGGGAGCCTACCCCTGATTGCGGCCGTCCTCGCCGCCGCTGCCTTGCGCTGGTTGGATAACACTGAAAACCACCGCCGCGGCCCAGCGCCGCCTTGGAGGGACCCCTACTGCTGTGGTTAACGTTGCGGCGGCCGCCGAAGTGAAGGAAGGGCTGCGTTAGGCCCTGAGGCCGCCGTCACCCGCATCACTTGACGGGGGCGTCCGGCTGCGTCATCGGCCCGCCCCCGCCAATGCCGTGCACGGATTGGCCCGCGCGGCCGTGCCCCCAGAAAGGCCGCGCAGGGATTGGCTGCCGGCCGGGCAGCCGAGGAGGAAAAGCCGACCCTAAGCCCCAGGTCCCCGTGAGGGAGGGGGACCCGGGTGAAGTGCCGGTGCGGGGCCCCCGTAGTCGTGAGGGAGCCCCGTGGAGAGCACCGGAGCGGGAGCCCACCCCGCCGGTCTGTGCCCGGTGGACTGGGGCCGGTGCCGGGAAGAGGTGCTGCTGAGGGAGGCGGGGCCGGGGCACACTGCCGGTGTCTGCCCCGCCGCCGGACTCGAGGAGAATGGAGCTGGCTGCCGGAAGCTGCCGGTGAAAGCGGAGACAGCGCCCCCGCGAGCTGCCAGTCCGGCAGCCAGGAGAAGCGACCCACAGCATTGCGGGACTCCAGGGAGGTCGAGGGAGCCCCGTGGGAGAAAAGCCAGGCAGGCTTCCCCCACGTGGGCCAGGTCACCGCGTTCGTCCCCTGTGGCCTCCCCGAGGCCGTTTTGAAAACCCCCGGGCCCCCTGTGAGGAGGAGGGGCCTGGGTGAAGCGAGTGTACCCCGCCGGTCTGAGCCCCTACCTGCCGCGGCATCCAGGAGGTGGACCTGGAGCCCGTCGGCTCCAGATCGAAGTCCCGGGCCCACTGGAGAGAGGCCCGGGGGAAGAGAACTACCGGGAAGTGCTGGGGAGATCCTGCGGGTTCCCTGTGAGGAGAGGTGAGCCCCGCAACTCCAGCGCAAGTGAGGAAGGACAGCAGGGAGGTTCCGGGAAGAGCATCGGACGGCTGAGAGTGAAACCGGAAGCGAGAGGTCAGGTTGCGGGGCCCCCAGGTGGAAGGGGGAGCCCTGTAGCTTGCATAAAGTCCCTCATCGCCGCCTGAGACATCGCCAGGAGCCCGGTGAGTGGGGCTACTTGCAGTGGAGTTGGGGGGGCTGTCGGGGCACAGGATCAGTGCCCACCCCCCAGAACCAGTGTTTTGTTGGGGGGCCTCACCCCCAAGGACAGGGGTGCCCATACTGAAGAAAGTGGTGCCTAACGATACGCATGGCACCAGGATATGCCCACAGGACAGGCCAAATGCTTCCATGCTAGTTGTGGGCCAGAACTGAGTTCCATTACTGCAGTCCCCTGCTGAATTAATGGTCCGCTTGTCCCCTAAATGAGTTAATAACTGGGTACTAGTTTGATGGATTCGCTACTTGGGCTGGGGACTGGAATGTTGCCTGGTCAATCACCTAAATGGGTCTACTGCTCCTCTAGGGGAGTGTTGTTCGCAGGAGGAGATGTTTGGGTTTACCCTGATGAAATGTCTATTCCTGCACAGTGAACGGGTTATAGGAGATGTTTGAGTATCCCTGCCCATGATTGGTGGTGTCCTGTCTGGGGCCCCCAGGTTACCTTGTGATGCCTAGTGTGTATACCTAAGGTTTTATTCAATGTAAGGTGCCATCTTACCTGATGAAATGGTTATCTCCCTGGCCTAATGTGGTGTTAACGGTTGCTAATGTTATTGATGCCCCTGGAAGAGTTCAAGCCTGATGTTTTAAGCCCGCAGGGGTGGAGTAAACCTTGATGTACCCTTTTAGCGCAGGTGTACCGCCCCAATGCTGGCCTGACGTGTCATACCAGGCCCCTGGTTGCATCCCATGTTAGGGAGCCAGGCTTGCTGATTTATTACAGGTGCTCCTGTCTGTTCATATATGCTGTGGTGCCATGAAGTTCTTCCTTTACAGGGGTCGGGTTGGAGTTGTAGTGCACGCTGTATACTTCTGCTAATATTGTATTTTGCAATTACAGCCTCCCACTGAAGATTAGTGCCTGAGTTGGCCCCGCCATATTGGACCCAGGTTCAATGTTAATTTAATCACATTGTTATTTATTGCAGCCATGGATTTAGGGACTCAGCCCTTACTTCCCCTGTAAATAATCCCCCCTGATACACTTGGCTCTGGTGCCAGTTGGCGCCGTGTTGTGATACCACTGTTTATGCCTTTTTGACTTGCAGGTTGGAGATATACTAAACTACTTACTAATTTTCCAACTCAAGCTGGTGTCCTGTCTCTTTTGTGGTGTGCCTGGTGTGTCGTATGTGGGTATTGCGTGAGTGCTTCACATGTCCTCCAAAGTTTGGCCTGCCCGCTTGGTTCCATGCTACCCCCTTGGAGATTTGGTAACCCCATTTCTTACAGTTTGCAAAAATGGTTCTGCATGAACTACGTGACCTTGGAAGACTGCTAACAAGCACATCTGAGTAACCTTTGCTTAAATTGTTAAATTTATTGGTGGCATGGTCGTGTATGGAATCCTGTCAGGATGTATGGATATCCAGTGTTGATTGAGTTGTTAGTTTCCTGGAAGGTGCGGGAAAGCGGGCAACTGGAGAGCAAATAAGATGTGATTTAAGGGTCTGAACGGTGACGGAGTATGTGGAGTCTTGGTAGCTTCTTGCTGAGGTTCCATCTGTTTTTTTTTTTTTTCATTTCTCAGGTGTCCACCTTGGCGGACCAGACAAGCCTGTCTCTAGAGGAATGCCTACGGCTTCTTGAGGCCACATTCCCCTTTGGAGAGAACTCTGAAGTGAGTGGATACATTTAGAAATATAAGGCAATGTTTCTCTATTACTAAACTCCTATTAAACCGAAAGATGTATGAAATTCATATAATTTGCTTTTACGTAATAGCACAAACTAACATCTGCTTAATTTTATGAAATGCAGACCTGCATCTAGAGCTATTTTTAGAGCAAAATGCATCCTCTTGTACATTTTAAATGTGAGGACGCTATTGGCACGAACGCCAGTTCTATAAACAGCAGCTGCTTGCATGCTTGTCAGTCATTTCCTGTGCTCTTGCTAAATTTTGCCGCAAACTGTGGATAATTAGAAGATGTTGAGTAAGAGTGTAATTTTACAGAACGAGAATAACACATTACATTCGTACTGGAAACTTCACCTGGGCCTAATAACCCAAGGAACAGACTGAGTGTCCCCAAATTTGCAGGCACCCCATTCCTTTAAAGAGTTACGGGAATTAAATACAATGTCTTAAAGAGGACGGATTTGATGGTCTTTGGGGATGGGGGAGGGGTACTGTCAACTGTTAAGCCGTGTCTGACTGGGTTTTAGGTTCATGCCTATATCTTGGCTTTTAATCCTGAACTGCTTACAGTCCTGCTATGTAGTGGTAGGATCAGAAGTTGCGTCTCAAAGCTGTTCATATGGAACGCCCCAATGCTCTGTATCGCCCACAAAAGAACATGTATACACCGCTCTCAGAATAATAAATGGGTATCCGCTCCGCCATTTTTTCTCTTCCTTCTATGGATCGTTGACATCTAGAACCTGATTTTATTTAATTTTGCATTTCGTGATTTTGTGCTGTGGGAACCTGTCTTGCCCTTTTCAGGGAATTCTTACTGTTTTCTTCAGCTTAAGTGCAGGGAGACCGTAAAATAGCCCTCTTGAGAATGAACCATGTATGATATGATGTAAGCAATTTACAGCAGCTGACCTGGTTTTCTCCTTCCTTGGGAGCACCCTTAGACTATGCCCGACACTGGGTCACCATCTGGACAAGTTTTAGAAACGGC
Organism: Lissotriton vulgaris; assembly: GCF_964263255.1. Taxonomy (NCBI): domain Eukaryota; kingdom Metazoa; phylum Chordata; class Amphibia; order Caudata; family Salamandridae; genus Lissotriton; species Lissotriton vulgaris. The sequence continues at coordinate 1,830,429,243 of NC_141693.1, read as the reverse complement.
ATAGTGTTTGTGCAGGTCAATAGTTGTTTTTTTGTTTTTTTAGGATGCCAAAACGAAATGTTAGATTAATAATCACATTACAGAGCACTCCTCAGTTAGTGAAGAAGCAAAGCAATATATCCACGTATACATTCCCAACCTACCTACTTAGGCTGTTGTATGGAGTTTCGTAGAGAGATGATGTATGGCACTATCCTAAGGACAGACTGGCTGTTCGTTCTAATGGACATCCATGAAACACATGGCTTTGCGAATCTCTACAACACACAACAGGTTTTCTTAACACCGATCGGAAAGAAGATCCTTGGGAATTTCTACTGAAAGAATATTTGATGGCCAGCCAGGTGATGAGGGCTGCTAAGTGTGTAGCAGTCAAAGCTTCATGTTATAATCTTAGCTAGAAAATATCTTAATGAGATTGTCTTACCGGTTTAGTAGTTTCAGCGGCCTACCACATTTTTTCCTTTGCATAACATTTTATTAATCTGAATCTCAAATCTGTGGACCCCAGAAGTTTTTTTAGGCACCCACTAAGAGGATTAAAAAAAAAAACTTCTAGCCAGCTGATTCAGTGCTGTTATTGCTCCAGCAGAATCGTTACTAGAAATCATGAACCAACCAGAAATAATTTTTTAAAAGTTGGGTAGAGAATTTCTGCTTTTCGTGATTACTAGGACACCTACCACTCTGAAGCGGAGTAACCCCCCCCCGGTCTTGATTACTCCAGCAATGTTGTCGGGGGTTGATGGCACTACCTGTTTTGAATGAATGAAAAAAATGTATGAAAATGGAGTTCTTCGTATTGAATACTCTGGTGCGCCCCCAGTAACTCCTACAGACCTGTACATCTATTCTCACTAGTTTAGAATGTTGATCTGCTCTGTATTGACTATTCACAATATTTTTGTGGCATTTTCTCAATACCATGAAGCCTTTAACAACCAAGTATCCAAGGAAGGCACATCTCCGATTCTCCTCTGCAACATCCCCATCCCACGTCCCCGAGACACTCTCCAACCAAGAGAGACTCAAATATATTACAGCTGATAAGGTTGGGTTGATTTGATAAGGGGGTCCCTTGAGATTCCTTTTCTTGAGTAGAATAGACTACTGCTTCTCTCATGACTATTTCTTCTAGGCAGTAGTACTGTTAAAAACAATGCTGCTTTAGCTCTGCAGCTCTTCTTAATACACAATGGCAGCGCCTTAACCGCATCGCTGCTGCGGTGATTTTTGCGCTGTGCGGCTGTTTTCCATTTTCCGCGTTACATGACGAGCTCAGCTCGTCATCAGCACACGCCACCCGTGGCTGATGACGAGCTCAGCTCGTCATCAGCAGCGAAGGGGTTAATCTATTCCTCCTCTGCTATTCTCCTCTTTTCCATTGTAGTTACAAGCAGTTTAAGTGCGCTCCATTCTCCTCGTGCAGAGCTGCATTTATTTTCCGTTTGAGCTACGCCTGCCTACTGCTTACACCAATTTTTTCTGGTGTTTCAAGGTGATAGAAAATCAAAGGCATGCAGCTATTGTATTCTCTTCTCTGCTGCATGTATCTTTGTATATCTGGTAAGGGTTGAATGGGTCAGTCATTAGGCCATCAAGTAGGCTTGTATATTCTCTATAAAAAGTCGTTATAAGCCCATCTGAGCATAGTGCTTTATTTGGGCACATGAAGTTAATGGCTAAGACTCTGCATCCAATAGGCCTATAAAGTGTGCCCTTCCACTGAGGGGAGATGGTGGTCTTCAGAACCTTCTCTAAATAGCTTGATATCTAATTTTCTTTTCATAGCCTCCACAGTATATAGTTGCCTCCCAAATGAGCGGAATAGGCCCCTCTTCTCCCTGTCTTCATGCCCCCTGGGATTCGGAAGGGTTTTAAATGCCTTTGATTGTTGTGCTGTCTGTCGCAGCGCTAACGGTCTGTCCGCTTTGCTCCTTTTTTTTTGTAAAAGGTTTGTTCTAGATGGAGCAATGTATATTCTTTATTTTTTCTTCATATTTGAAGTTGGCACCTAATCGATACAATTGTTCTCACTAGTTTTATGGGGGTTGTCAGTTTGTTTACATTGTACCTAATATAGTTCCTTAAGCAACAGTATTCTAACAGGTTTTTCCTTCCGGTGATCCCTGAATGTCGAAGCTAAATCTTTGCGGTGCCTCTTGTTGTCTTAAATGTGTCCCAGTGGGTGTGAGCAGTCTCAACTGAAAGGGTGATCCCCCCCTGTTTCATGCAGAATAGCTAGGCCCGAAGCAGATGTCTCCTGAAAGAAGGCAATGTCTTGGTCTTTATCTTGCTTTGCTTTCCATTTTTTTTATTCTATTTGAGTTGAGCCCTCACACATTCAAATATAGTAGATTGAACGCTCACAGTATTTCTCAGTCTCCATTTTTGATCTCCCTCTAGTTCTTTTCTGCTGAGAAGGTTGAGGTCAGCAGGGATATCACTAAAATCTTAACACACATATACCCCAAAATCATTACTGTTGTAATCTTAATTGTTCAGTCCCTACTTCCCAAAAATTTCACAGGAGCAGCCCTCTGGTTGTAAACGGACGCGTTGTGGTTTGGTCACCAAGATCTTTTAAACACCTCCAATCCTCCTACAACTGTCTTGAATTTGGAACCCCCATATAACTCCTCCCAGTTTCCTTCGTTGTGTAGATTTGAGTAATTTTACTAATCTCTTGGAGCAGGGAGGCTAAGGGCGACAGTCTGTCAGTGTGCGCCTATTATCCAGCTCCTTCTAGGCCATCCACTCTGCCCCTTTCCAGGACTGGTGCTTAATGATGACCCCTCTATTTAGCAGGGTGTTTACAGTGTCTTAAATTGTTTTTGTGCTTCCTTCATCTGTGTGACTTTTGGCTTCAGTTTTGGACAAGGCAGCTTCTTGTTTTTAGGTCGAGGACTGCGTCGCACTGCGTAGCAGTGTGGGCAGAGCCCCGAGATTTAATGTTTTTTAGTTGGGAGGCTTGAACCCACCCCTCTTCTCCATTGGCTGGCCTCGTAAATGCTGGCCAGCCATTGGAGGAGAGGGGCGTCACTCTCTTTAAGCCCCGTCTTTTTCGGATTCAGGGGCGTGTTTTTTTGCGTTCTTTCTCACCATGACATCATTGGTCACTCCACAAAAAACACGCCCCCCAGTCTGAAAAGGACGGGGCTTAAATGCAAATGGCATGCGCTACAAAGGGGCTGCGTGCATATCTCTGTGCACAGCCTGGACTCTCTGCCAAAATTTGCCTGTCCGAGTAATCCTGGGTACCGGTGTGCGTTCGGCACACAGTGAGGCTTTGGAGGACTCCCGCTCCCTTTAACTGCTGCTCCAGTGCTCGAGAGTGCGACTCCGTGCACAGCCCTAAGCCGTCATCAAGAAGAGGCCTGAATCACCGCCGCGGGCCCTGTGCCACTGTGGGAAGACGTACGAGTAATTTTTCCCCCGTGTTGTGCCCCAGAAAGATCACTGCTACAAAGTGTGTGTACGAAGCGGAATTCCAGGAAGATAGGAGAGCCGCCGACGTCACCACTGGTCCGCGCTGGGCTTGGACCCAGCTGCCCGGAGTTCCTTTCGCGTCATCGAAGGGCTGCGCTGTGATTGGCCCAAGCGCCCGTGAAACCCGCAGCATCATCAACCAGCTGCGCTGCCATGGTCCAGATTGGTCCAACTATAAGAAGTCAGTGACTATGGGGATGAGTGTAGTCGGAGATCAGTCAGATGTTAGTTTTTCGTGCTTTATTAGAACTGCTGCCTGCTCTATTTGCCCAGGCCGATTGACATATTTTCCAAATCAAAATGTTTAATGTTTTTGTAGGAGAGTAGGGTCTGCAATCCTATGATCACCCAGATTTTTTGCTTTTGTTTCACTGGTTTACGACTTTCTCTGGCTGTGGGCCTGCTAATCAGACCCACAGCCTGGCTGTTCTCTTTCTAAATTACAATATGTACCCTAGGTGCATTTACCAATTGGTACTGGGCCACCTTATCAGACCCCGTAACGCAGGGCATAGGTGTACCCAGGGCCGCCAGGAGCTGCAGCATGTATTATGCCACCCCTGGCTGGCCTCTCAAATTTGACACAACTGGCTGCACGACAGCTGGGGCGAAGACGTGTAACCACCCTTCGCTTTAGGTATAGTAGCCCTATATCTAACCATACACTGGACACCCGAGTCCCTATCAGTCACTCCTATGGCAGGCCTTATCAATCCTGAAGGCAGAGTGCGTGGGCTCGTGTGAGTTAGGTTCAGGCCCGAGCCGAGCCCGGCTGCAGCTTGCGGGATCAAGGCCCAATAGCTGTTCCATGATAACGCGTACCATATCGGTAATTCCGGTACCGCGTTATCAAGGCATGTCGAGTAAGGTGTCATACGAATCGGGATGCTGCCCTCTCACCAACCCTGGCGACGAGGTTAGCATTCCGCCCTTTTAGAGGGACACGACATGTACGTAACTGTGAACCCCGGTTAAAGTTAACTAAAGCCTCAGCTCCACAAGATGGATGCTGCCACCACAGACACAAGTCTGACCTCCTGCTGCTGGGAGTCCTTCCAGCGAGGAGCACTTGGACAAAGGGTTTCCTGTCGAGGGCGCTGTTCGCACCGTCCCAGACAGGGTTTGTGTATTCTGGGTAGGTAGGGCTTTGGCGAGAAGGTGACTGCGGAGTGGCACCCTGGTGCTCACTACGCATCTGCCGGTTAGAACCAGTTCCAGGGGCGACAGCCCTGGCCTGGGGAAAGCCCGGCAGGGGAGAGGGGCGTAACTACCCCCCTTCCTGGTCCCACCCTTAGGGCAGGACCTAGTCATGTACCCACCCCTTTCTTTAGGATAAAGACCGGAGCGGGGACCCTTCCAAATTAGATCATCTTTGAATCAAGAATACTTTCTACGAAAGGACTTCAAGACTCTTCTCAAGATTTCTCCCTTGTGACTAAGGAGTAGTCACCCTGCATCAGCGGGCACCAACTAAGAACTCTGCGGTTTGCTGCAAGTCCTTCCTCAAGGATCCGACGGCCCAGCTCGACGAGAACCGGCTTCCCTGGCACCTCTGACCTCTACCCACGTCATCAGCTCAGCTGTGATCTGTGGGTGCGACGAGACCTCGAGGGACCGGCCATCATCAGAACCTGCACGCTCTTAAACCAGCACGACCATCGAAGCAATTCCCTGGTGAGTGCTCTGGGGTCCGAGAAGCCCCGACCCTGAGCCGCTCCAGCACCGAAGTGCAGTCTCCCAGCATCTCCAGGATCTGCGTGGGGCCCTTCTGCTCGCTGCTCAGCGCGTTGTCTGGTCACTAGCCGCTGGCTTGTGCCCTTCTGTGACGACATCCGAGAATCCTCACTGCTGGTCTGGTTGCTCCAGACTGGCCCTTGCTTCCATCCTTGCGAGAAGCACCCCGGACCCTCCTGGTCCACTCAAGACGCCATCTTAGGCCCATCCCGTGGCCCCGAGATTTGCCAAGGCTTGTTGCCCCATCCTGGGCCCAGCGACGCCGACAGCATCATCCTTCGTGGGACAGCTCGCACCTCCACCGTGGTCGCCGACAACGCCTCCTGGTCCGTGAGACTGCAGAGCCTAGCGTCGCCCACTCACCTGGTCGAGGTGACGGCCAACCGGTGCCTTCCTGGTACCCTCTGACTACTGGCTAGTAGTACGAACTTGGTCCCCTCTGCTTTCAGGTTTCATCAATCTCCGATCCAGGCTTGGATCTCTACGAACTATTCAGCACTGGTCGCCGGCCAGCAACTCCTTTCTTCCGGCTCCTGGCTCGTCAGCGAAGACCCCGACGCCTGTAAGACTTGTGCAGCCGCAGCCCTCGTGGCTAGGTAACTCGGCATTTCGGTGCCTGCATAGCCTCCTTACTCTAGGGTCCCGAGTCCCTCGCTTCCGACTTGCCTTATCGGGTCCGCCCGAGACCTTAAACTTTCCGTGTCCTTGGACACTTGTTTTAATTGTGCACTTGAAGTATTTTCCTAAGAGATTTGGTTTGTGCTTAGTACCCTGTCCTCATAAAGAGTACAGGGCTGTTGTGATTCTTAATAAATATCCTGTTTATTTTCATAACACTTGTGTGGTGTCCTTTCACTTGGTGTTCGAGGGGTACATGTGTGGTAAACAGCTGGCTTAACGCGCCCTCTCGAGTCTTTAGCCTTAGACTGCTCGTATCCACGCTACTAGGATAGCTGGTCTATAAGGTTGACTTACAACCAAACACCATAAGGGTCGCTGGAACGATACATAGCGGTCGCTAGAATAGCGAACGTTGCATATCGGGCCAACTTCTCACATTGGTGAGCAGCGGTTGGGATTTGAGCTTGCTGTTGTTTTACCACACGTATCCTAAGAATATCTTGTTGAAAGATCGCATAAGTACTGTTAGTACATATAACTAAAGCTTAGAATACTCTGAGTTCTACTGAACCAGCTGTTGTAGCTCCTCAAGGCTTAGCACACCTTGGCTGCAACTCTTAGCAAGGGAACAGTAGGGAAACACATAGTGTAGGTAGGTGCATCACTTACGCCACACTAGAAGCAGTATGTCGGACAAAGGAGGAAACTCTGAGTCTCCCCTTGTGTCAGTTGACCCTCCACAGGTCATCCCTTCAAGATATACTGCGCTTAACTTCCATGAGTTACGACAAGTATGTACCTCTAGGAAGATTAAGCAAGGGGCTAACCCCACCACCTCCTTTCTGATTGGTCTCCTCGAGACTTATGATGCCAGAAAGGCTGAGAAGCTTCTTAGCCATTCTAATCCAGAAGGAGACATGCCTCCCCTCGAGGGAACCCGAGACGATCCTGACCTCATCCACCTCGCAACTGAGAACGAAGATGGGGAGGAAGATGAGGATGAGGATCTCTCTGGGGATGAGGCAGATAAGGGACAGGTAGAAGTCGTCAGACTAAGCAGGTCCAACTTAAGCAAACATGATAGCGGTACTGGGGGACCCCTGGGGCCACTATCAGGTCAGCTTAACATTGGGAATGGACGAGCCAGATCTCTGTCGAGAGGCTCTGGCAGATCCCTTCAAACCAATGGCTCTCACAACTCGTCTCAGAGAGGGATGACATCCCCTCAGAGGAGAGTGTACGAAGCTAAGGAAAGGGCAGCTAATCTAAGGATCGAAAGGGAAGAACTTGCCCTGGCCAAAGAGAGGCTTGCCTTTGCAAGAGAGCAACAGTTAAGTGGGGTAGTCCCCACTGGTGGCAGCAATGTACCTAGCAATAGGGAAAAGAGTTTCGATACGAAACACCTTGGGAAGATAGTGCCCCCCTTTAAACAAGGGGACGACATCCACAAATGGATTACTGCTTTGGAGAGGGCCTGCACTGTGCAGGGCGTTCCCCAGAGTCAGTGGGCAGCTATCTTGTGGCTCTCCTTTGAAGGAAAAGGAAGAGACAAGCTCCTCACCACAAGGGTGGAGGATGCGAACGATTACCAAGTCTTGAAAAATACACTCGTTGAAGGGTTCGGCCTAACCACTGAGCAGTACAGGGTGCTGTTCAGGGATACCCAGAAAACGCAGTCTCAAGATTGGTCTGATTTTGTCGATTGTGCCACTAAGGCTTTTGAGGGCTGGTTACTGGGCAGTAAGGTTACTGATTACGAAGGATTGTATAATTTGATGATGAGAGAACAAATTTTAAACAATTGTCAGAACCAGTTGTTGCATCAGCATCTTGTCGACTCGGATCTGACCTCTCCCCAAGAATTGGGAAAGAAGGCAGACAGATGGGTTCGTACGAGAGTTAAACAGAACCAGGGCCAGAATCAAGGTGGTCAGAAGAAAGCAGACCAGAAGGGTAAAGATTCTAAGGGGGAACAAAATGACCAGAAGTCTTCGACAGGTCCCCAACAACCCAAAGAGGGTGGGGGTCAGGCTCCCCAAAAGAAGAAAGAAGGCCAATCCAAAAGATGGTGCCAGTACTGTAAAAGTAAATCTCACTGGTTTAGTGAGTGCACCAAGAAAGGAGGAGGGCAGACTCCTGCCACTGCAGCCCCTAAGGCACCTGTGCCCCCCAGTACAGTCAGCAGTGGTAGTGCACCTCCCAAGGGTTTAGTAGGGTTAACCCTGGGTTCTGAGGGGCGTGACAACCTAGTTGGCACACTCACTCAGGCTGTCCTTGTCAGTACAGGGGACGTGGACGTGTCCCCTGACGTAAGCCCCAATTCTTTGGGCAAATACCGACAGACGCCTTTCATAAATGGAAAGATGGCTCAGGCCTATAGGGACACTTGTGCCAGCGTCACCATGGTGACGCCTAACTTTGTGGACCCTGGACAGATCATGCCAGGTACAGAATTCCTGGTGACCAATGCAAGCAATGTCACTACCAATCACAGTATGGCAATTGTAGCTTTCTCCTGGGGAGGGGTAACTGGCCAAAAGAAGGTTGTAGTTAGTCCAGACCTCCCAGTGGATTGTTTGTTGGGCAATGATTTGGAGTCGTCACAATGGTCAGAAGTGGAGCACCGGACTCACATGGAAATGTTAGGCTTGCCAGCACATGTGTTCGCTGTGACCAGGTCACAGGTCAGGAAATGCCCCACTGAACAGGTGCTGGATCCTGGAACAGCGGACCAGACACCTCCCAAGAAAAAGAGCGGTAGGGTTAAGGCTGCGCCTTCCCCCTTGCCCCAGGTCGAGGATCAAGTCTCAGAGGAGGCTGACCTACAGGAATTGCGGGAAACTGAGCCTAGGGAATTCGAACTTGATCAAGTTGAATTCTTGGGTTCAGGGGGACCCTCAAGGGAAGACCTGGGGAAGGACCAGTTAGACTGCCCTTCTCTTGAACCCCTCAGACAGCAGGCTGCTGCTGAGGCTGCTGGGAACGCCACAGGTACCCACAAGGTATACTGGGAAGATGGACTCCTGTACACTGAGTCAAGAGACCCCAAGCCTGGCATGACCAGGAGGCTGGTTGTACCCTTGTCTCAGCGTGGTTTCCTACTTACCTTGGCCCACGAGATTCCCTTAGCAGGTCACTTGGGCCAGACGAAAACGTGGGACAGGCTTGTCTCACACTTTCACTGGCCTCATATGAACGAAGATACCAAGGAGTTTTGCCGCTCCTGTGTCACTTGCCAAGCCAGTGGTAAGTCAGGTGGCACGACGAAGGCCCCCCTTATACCACTGCCGGTGGTGGGGGTACCCTTTGAACGGGTGGGGATCGACATCGTCGGTCCCATGGAACCACCTACAGCATCAGGGCACAAGTTTATACTGGTGGTAGTGGATCATGCCACCAGGTATCCTGAAGCTATTCCCCTTAGGACCACTACAGCACCTGTTGTGGCAAGAGCCCTAGTTGGAGTATTCTCCAGAGTGGGCTTCCCTAAGGAGGTCGTCTCCGACAGAGGTGCAAACTTTATGTCGAGCTACTTAACTGCTATGTGGAAGGAATGTGGTGTCAACTACAAGTTCACTACACCCTATCATCCACAATGCAATGGGCTTGTTGAGAGATTCAACAGGACCCTTAAAGGGATGATTCATGGACTACCTGAAAAGCTTCGGCGTAGATGGGACGTCCTGATCCCCTGCCTCTTGTTCGCCTACAGAGAAGTCCCACAGAAGGGGGTTGGCTACAGCCCTTTTGAACTTTTGTACGGGCATCCTGTAAGAGGACCCCTGTGTTTGGTGAAGGAAGGATGGGAGAGACCTCTCAAAAAGCCTGCAACCAACATAGTGGACTATGTGCTCGGCCTCCGCTCGCGGATGGCTGAGTACATGGAAAAGGCATCTGAAAACCTTAAGGCCAGCCAAGAACTCCAAAAAGCTTGGCATGACCAAAAGGCTGTCTTGACTGTTTACCAGCCCGGACAGAAGGTGTGGGTGTTGGAGCCAGTGGCCCCAGCAGCACTCAAGGACAAATGGTCCGGGCCCTACACCATCCTGGAGAAAAAGGGAGAGGTCACCTACCTGGTTGACCTGGGAACTCCCCGGAGCCCCCACAGGGTGCTTCATGTCAACAGGCTCAAGGCATATGTCGACAGGAAGGACATGAGTTTGCTCATGGCCCTAGATGAGGGACAGGAGGAGGAGAGTGACCCTCTCCCCGACCTGCTCACTCAGAATCCTGACGATGGATCGGTAGATGGTGTTGTCTTTTGTGGCAGCCTCTCCGAACATCAACAGAGAGACTGTAAACAGGTTCTTCAGTCTTTCAGACATATGTTTTCTCTAACACCCAGCCAGACCGATTGGTGTACCCATGAGGTTGACACTGGTGACAGCTTGCCCGTGAAGAGTAAAATCTACCGGCAGCCTGATCACGTTAGAGACTGCATCAAGAGTGAAGTGCAGAAAATGTTGGAGCTGGGAGTCATTGAGCCCTCGGATAGCCCTTGGGCTAGTCCCGTAGTGCTAGTGCCGAAACCTCACACCCAGGGTGGTAAGAGAGAGATGAGGTTTTGTGTAGACTACAGGGGTCTCAATGCAGTCACTAAGACTGACGCCCACCCAATACCAAGGGCAGACGAGCTTATCGATAGATTGGCTTCGGCCAACTACCTAAGTACGTTTGACCTGACAGCTGGGTATTGGCAAATCAGGTTAGCTGAGGACGCCAAGCCTAAAACCGCATTTTCAACCCCTGGTGGGCATTATCAGTTCGTGGTGATGCCCTTTGGTCTGAAAAATGCACCTGCCACCTTCCAACGGTTGGTGAATCAAGTCCTTACCGGGCTGGATGACTTCTGCGCGGCGTATCTTGACGATATCGCTGTCTTTAGCTCCACCTGGGAGGATCACCTGGTCCACCTGCGGAAGACGTTAGAGGCACTGCAAGCCGCAGGTCTCACTATCAAGGCCACCAAGTGCCAGATAGGGCAGACACAGGTTGTATACCTGGGCCACCTTGTAGGTGGAGGCCAGGTTCAGCCACTGGAGAGCAAGATACAGTCAATCAGGGACTGGGCTCCTCCAACCACCCAGACTCAGGTTCGAGCTTTCTTGGGCCTGACTGGATACTACCGGAAGTTTGTCAGGAACTATGGTTCCATCGTGACACCATTAAACGAACTGACAAGCAAGAAAATGCCAAAAAAGGTTCAGTGGACAGCGAGCTGTCAAAAAGCATTCGATGACCTAAAGCAGGCCATGTGCACGGCGCCTATCCTCAAGAGTCCGGACTACTCCAAACCATTCATTGTCCAAACAGATGCTTCTGAGTTGGGTGTGGGAGCTGTTCTTTCTCAACTGAATTTTGATGGTCAAGACCAGCCCATTGCTTTTATAAGTAGAAGGCTGACCCCTAGAGAGAAGAATTGGTCAGCTATTGAGAGGGAGGCCTTTGCTGTTGTTTGGGCCCTGAAGAAGCTGAGGCCATACTTGTTTGGCACTCACTTCAAGATTCAGACCGACCATAAGCCCCTCTTGTGGCTAAATCAGATGAAGGGTGAAAACCCCAAACTGCTAAGGTGGTCCATTTCCCTACAGGGGATGGACTTTACAGTGGAACATAGACCTGGTACTGATCATGGCAATGCCGATGGGCTCTCCAGATATTTCCACTTAGAACAAGAAGACTCACCTGGTCAAGGTTAGCTTATTGTTCCGACGTTTGGGGGGGGGGTCATGTAGGAGAGTAGGGTCTGCAATCCTATGATCACCCAGATTTTTTGCTTTTGTTTCACTGGTTTACGACTTTCTCTGGCTGTGGGCCTGCTAATCAGACCCACAGCCTGGCTGTTCTCTTTCTAAATTACAATATGTACCCTAGGTGCATTTACCAATTGGTACTGGGCCACCTTATCAGACCCCGTAACGCAGGGCATAGGTGTACCCAGGGCCGCCAGGAGCTGCAGCATGTATTATGCCACCCCTGGCTGGCCTCTCAAATTTGACACAACTGGCTGCACGACAGCTGGGGCGAAGACGTGTAACCACCCTTCGCTTTAGGTATAGTAGCCCTATATCTAACCATACACTGGACACCCGAGTCCCTATCAGTCACTCCTATGGCAGGCCTTATCAATCCTGAAGGCAGAGTGCGTGGGCTCGTGTGAGTTAGGTTCAGGCCCGAGCCGAGCCCGGCTGCAGCTTGCGGGATCAAGGCCCAATAGCTGTTCCATGATAACGCGTACCATATCGGTAATTCCGGTACCGCGTTATCAAGGCATGTCGAGTAAGGTGTCATACGAATCGGGATGCTGCCCTCTCACCAACCCTGGCGACGAGGTTAGCATTCCGCCCTTTTAGAGGGACACGACATGTACGTAACTGTGAACCCCGGTTAAAGTTAACTAAAGCCTCAGCTCCACAAGATGGATGCTGCCACCACAGACACAAGTCTGACCTCCTGCTGCTGGGAGTCCTTCCAGCGAGGAGCACTTGGACAAAGGGTTTCCTGTCGAGGGCGCTGTTCGCACCGTCCCAGACAGGGTTTGTGTATTCTGGGTAGGTAGGGCTTTGGCGAGAAGGTGACTGCGGAGTGGCACCCCGGTGCTCACTACGCATCTGCCGGTTAGAACCAGTTCCAGGGGCGACAGCCCTGGCCTGGGGAAAGCCCGGCAGGGGAGAGGGGCGTAACTACCCCCCTTCCTGGTCCCACCCTTAGGGCAGGACCTAGTCATGTACCCACCCCTTTCTTTAGGATAAAGACCGGAGCGGGGACCCTTCCAAATTAGATCATCTTTGAATCAAGAATACTTTCTACGAAAGGACTTCAAGACTCTTCTCAAGATTTCTCCCTTGTGACTAAGGAGTAGTCACCCTGCATCAGCGGGCACCAACTAAGAACTCTGCGGTTTGCTGCAAGTCCTTCCTCAAGGATCCGACGGCCCAGCTCGACGAGAACCGGCTTCCCTGGCACCTCTGACCTCTACCCACGTCATCAGCTCAGCTGTGATCTGTGGGTGCAACGAGACCTCGAGGGACCGGCCATCATCAGAACCTGCACGCTCTTAAACCAGCACGACCATCGAAGCAATTCCCTGGTGAGTGCTCTGGGGTCCGAGAAGCCCCGACCCTGAGCCGCTCCAGCACCGAAGTGCAGTCTCCCAGCATCTCCACGATCTGCGTGGGGCCCTTCTGCTCGCTGCTCAGCGCGTTGTCTGGTCACTAGCCGCTGGCTTGTGCCCTTCTGTGACGACATCCGAGAATCCTCACTGCTGGTCTGGTTGCTCCAGACTGGCCCTTGCTTCCATCCTTGCGAGAAGCACCCCGGACCCTCCTGGTCCACTCAAGACGCCATCTTAGGCCCATCCCGTGGCCCCGAGATTTGCCAAGGCTTGTTGCCCCATCCTGGGCCCAGCGACGCCGACAGCATCATCCTTCGTGGGACAGCTCGCACCTCCACCGTGGTCGCCGACAACGCCTCCTGGTCCGTGAGACTGCAGAGCCTAGCGTTGCCCACTCACCTGGTCGAGGTGACGGCCAACCGGTGCCTTCCTGGTACCCTCTGACTACTGGCTAGTAGTACGAACTTGGTCCCCTCTGCTTTCAGGTTTCATCAATCTCCGATCCAGGCTTGGATCTCTACGAACTATTCAGCACTGGTCGCCGGCCAGCAACTCCTTTCTTCCGGCTCCTGGCTCGTCAGCGAAGACCCCGACGCCTGTAAGACTTGTGCAGCCGCAGCCCTCGTGGCTAGGTAACTCGGCATTTCGGTGCCTGCATAGCCTCCTTACTCTAGGGTCCCGAGTCCCTCGCTTCCGACTTGCCTTATCGGGTCCGCCCGAGACCTTAAACTTTCCGTGTCCTTGGACACTTGTTTTAATTGTGCACTTGAAGTATTTTCCTAAGAGATTTGGTTTGTGCTTAGTACCCTGTCCTCATAAAGAGTACAGGGCTGTTGTGATTCTTAATAAATATCCTGTTTATTTTCATAACACTTGTGTGGTGTCCTTTCACTTGGTGTTCGAGGGGTACATGTGTGGTAAACAGCTGGCTTAACGCGCCCTCTCGAGTCTTTAGCCTTAGACTGCTCGTATCCACGCTACTAGGATAGCTGGTCTATAAGGTTGACTTACAACCAAACACCATAAGGGTCGCTGGAACGATACATAGCGGTCGCTAGAATAGCGAACGTTGCATATCGGGCCAACTTCTCACAGTTTTTAAAGCACGAACATTATATAGTGAATAAGTGCACACTTTTAATCTATTGCTCCTCCATATTTCTTGAGCGGGTTCAGAGTGGCAGTCGCTCTGTGTCACTTATATCTGCGGCAGTATAAGAGGTGGGAGAGCTTTACCTAGGCAGGATACTGCCTGCAGCAAGTGTTAAGAATGTTCTAATGATCTTGCACTTTTCTCTCTATTATATGGCTCAATACTGGATCACAGATGCTCCAAAAGTTGGAAGTCTGTTGACTCTGACATAACAAGCCCCCTCCGTGTTAGCATTGTAGCTGGGCATTGCCTGACCCATGGAAGCGCTCTATAAAAGCATTGTGCAGGAATACACAGGTTGTCATGCCACTTTAAACATTTCAGCACTAGCTACAAAGCTTGTCGATACACACTAATTCCTGCTAAAATTGCGCTTTTGTAAGTATTGTTTTTATGTCGAGGACTGCGTCGCACTTACTCGTCACCTGCATCTCTTCATTCTGTCTTACTCCTCATGCATCACGTTATTCTGTCTGTCTTTGTAGGAACTGGGGTCACCAGTTCCCCGGGGGTAGCCTGGCACGAACAGGTAGGCACCCGAAAGCTTGGGTGTTAAGTGACTACACAGCACACGCATCCACTGAGACAATAAGTGCACGCAAGGACTTAGACCACATCAGTGAGTTTGAATTAAAACAGTATGCTTTTATATAAGATCAAGGTTCAGGGTAATCAAAAATCACGGTATCACTTACTCATCAAAGCATTTCATCAGAGGGGAGTAAAGGGAGCAGTTCAATATCCAATTCAACATGTCGCAATAAACATTTCATTGAAGGGTAGCATGGACAATCAGCTCATCAGGCAAGGATGAGCATATCCTGTAGCAAGAGTCTACATGTCATCAGGTAAGTAACCTGTTCAGTAGGCAAATCAATTAACTCCTCACCAAGCAAGGGCGAACATCTCATTAAACTCCTTAGCAGGAATAAAAACCATCCCTTAAGCAGGTGTAGAACGTTCTATGAAGCCAACGTAAAACATTTCCTTGGGCATAGGTACCCCATTTCATTAGGACCGAATTACCCACCTCATCAGGTAAGAGTAAAATGTTTCATTTGTTAGCAGTACCTCTCAGTAATCCCTTTGCGCATGGATAGACACTTCCTTACGCCAGGGTACACATTTCCTTGACTAGGAAGAACATTTCAATAATCATTTCACTGCAGGAGTAAAGGGTGTGATTCCTTCATCAACTCGGCATATCGATCAACTCGGCATATCGCAATAACCCTGTCAGGGAAGAAATGGGGTTTCTTGACACAGCAGTAAACATGTCAGTAGGCAAGGATAAACATTTAATTTTGCAAGAATGCGCATTTCAGCAGGCAATAATAAACCCTTCATCAGGCAAGTGTGTCCACAGTTCTTGAGATGGGAACAACCCTTCCTTAAGCGTAGGGAAATCACTACATTCCTTGGGCCACTCTAATAAGCACTCTTAGAACAACCCCTAATCAAGGGTTAACCTCCTCTTCAAATTAACCTCCTCTTCAAATTAATGAGGGCCAAGTGCTTCACGGGGCTAATGGGGCCCAGTCACCAGTTTTCCCCAGGGAGGAGCTAACTCGGGACCTTCCGCCCTCCTCCCTGGGGGTTTGCTTCACTCCTGCCGATGAATTGGGGCCAACGAGGCCCAGGAACCGTTTTCCCGTAGGGAGGGGTGGTTTCCGGCTCTCCGCCCTCCCCCGGGGCTTTACCTGTCATCTTCGGCCCCCCTCGGGGCCCTTGCGGGGGTTGTCAGACCGGTGGGAGGGCTCTCACTCCGTTCGGAGCCCTCCGGTAGGTTTCCCGCTGTAGGGGCCGGTCATGGTGCCCCGCGCCGAGGTCTCAGTCGGCCTCGAGGGTGCAGCAATTCGGAGGGGGCTCCTTCTCCTCCAGGCCCCCTCCGTGACGGTTCTCGGGCTGATTCAGGGCTTCTACCAATCAGAGGCCTTGCTGGAGGGGCGCGGCCCAGCAGACCAATCGCTGCACAGCGAGGGCGGGGGCGCGGCCGGCGCCACCGTCACGCGGTGCGGTTGTAGGCGGCTTCAGACCTGGCTCGGACTGCCGCAGCAGTGGCGGGGGTGGGGCTAGACGCGCCCCCGTCACGTGAAGAGGATGCAGGCTTCAGGGCCTAGCTCGGCCCACTCACACTTCGCGGTGGCCCTCTCCTCGCACCGGGGGCCGCCGCAGGGACTCTCCACGTTCGGGCTGGGCTGCGGCGGTGACTTTGGCCCCCCAGGCACAACGGGTGATGGCGCCTCTCCCCCTCACTCTTCCAGGCCGAGCGTGGCCCACAGCACACGGCGGCAGCCCTCTCGCCGCATCGGGAGCCGCCGGGTGCAGTTTTCGGAAGAATCGGCGCTCCTCAGGGCACAGCAGGCAGCCCGGGGCGGCGGCGGTGAGTACTTCTGCAGCGCCTCGGCAGGGGACTTCGGGGACATCAGCGCTTCGGGCCACAGCGCAAGCAGGGCAGGAAGAAGGATGTCAGCGCTTCTCAAGGGGGCAATTACGACAGCGCTCTATTGGCAGTAGCTCTCAGCAGATCGGTCGTCCCCAGCGCTACTCAGGGGCACAGTAGGATAGCGCTGGATAGGTAGGGGTAAAATTGCAAAAAACACAGTTGATGGACAGAATGCAGAACAATGTCTTACATTCACTCCAGTATAAAGATCTGGGCCTAAATCCATCGTTTTTTTGCACTCCACACCACCCTAGGTCAGACACTGGCTATATGCAAATCAGCCTTGACCCTGTGCCTCATGGGAACAGTCCAGCCCGAACTACCAAGCCATGTCTTTCACAGACCGGAATCAAGCATCCAAGGACCGGTTTCTGGCCTTCTTCATCCTGGATAGCTTGACTCCAGTGGTGTGGAGAACCTGGGACTCACGTCTGAGCATACCCAGCCCACTCGTGGTGAAAATTGCAAAAAACACAGTTAATGGACAGAATGCAGAACAATGTCTTGCATTCACCCCAGTACAAAGATCTGGGCCTAAATCCATCGTTTTTTGCACTCCACACCACCCTAGGTCAGAGTAGGTAGGGCAGCAGCACCAGTAGAGAGGCAGTCCAGGATACTGGCGCAGATAAATGGGCGCGCTTAGCAGTTTAGTCAGCAGCTCACACAGGACAGGCCACACGACAGTGGCAGGATTGCACAGGGACCCAGGTCAGGTAAAAGGGGCAGAAGGAGCACAGCCCAATACCTGGTGGATCCCCAGTGGTCCTGGTTAGTGCAGTTAGACTTCTTCTTGGCGCTTGATGGTTTTGGTGCCCTTGTGGATGGTTCCTTGTTTCTTGAAGGGGGGGGGGGGGTTGAGTTGAGGGCTGCTGACAGGAATCCTCAGCAGGTCACTGTAGATGGTCCCTGGGTTCCCCTCCTGCCGGGCCAGATCAGTGGGCTAGTTCAGGGTACCTCACTCTACTTGGAAGGCAGCACCTAAGCCCTGTCACTCCCAGTGGCATAGGCCCCTGACTAGGCCCTACCGCCTAAATCTCCTGCGTGAGTCCCCCAGGTCAATGATGCCCCAACTGACTGGAAAGTTTCAATCCCTTTCTTTTTTCATAGGCCCAGGTCAGGTGACCACCCTCTAAGGCTGCAAAAATAGGCTCCGCCCCTATTCTGGAAGGTGCAAGGAGCTTCCCTATTCTAACTGTGGGCAGGCAAGGCAGGCTGGAATGGCAACAATGTTTGGGGTCCCAGCCAGCTCCTGGCAACTAGAATGCGCCTGAAAAGACCATGCTGCAGTAGCAGGGGTCAGCGGCAGCCATGTTGGAGGTAGAGAGCACCTGCACCTAGCATTGATTTTAATAATACACAGGGCATCTCAACCTCACAGGGCCTATACAATTTTATTACAATGGGGGGACATCCAGAATTAGGGGAGCGAAAAGCAAAAAATTTCCAGGAAAAGGGCCAAGTCCAACAGTCTTTTTCCTCTATGGCATCTCCTTATTCCATCTTACTCGTCTCCTGCATCTCTTTATTCTCTGTTACTTTTACTCCTCTCCTGCATCTCTTTATTCCGTCTTACTCAGTTAAAGCATCTCTTTATTCCGTCTTACTCCTCTCGTGCCTCCTTTTTATTCCATCATACTTGTCTCCAACATCACCTTATTCCGTCTTACTTGTCTCCTGCATCTCTTTATTCTCTTACTTTTGCTCCTCTCCTTCATCTCTTTATTTCATCTTACTTCTCATGCACCTTTCTAGTCTCTTACTCCTCTCATGCATCTCTTTATTCCGTCTTACTCCTCTAGTGCTTCTCTTTATTCCGTCTTACTCCTCTCATGCATCTTTATTCTGTCTTACCCCTCTCATGCATCTCAATTCGGTCTTACTCCTCATGCATCTCTATATTGCATGTTACTCCACCTATGCTTCTCTTTTTTTCTGTCTTATTCCTCTTATGCATCTCTATTCTTTCTTATTCCTCATGCATGCTCTTTATTCTGTTTGTCCTCTCGTGCATCTCTTTATTCTGTCTTAATCCTCTCATTCATGCATCGCTTTATCCTGTTTTACACCTCCCATGCATCTGTATTCCGTCTTACTCCTCTGATTCATGCATCTCTTTATTCTGTTTTACTCCTCTCATGCATCTGTATTCCGTCTTACTCCTCTGATTCATGCATCTCTTTATTCTGTCTTACTCCTCTCATGCATCTCTTCTGTTTTACTCCTCCCGTGCATCTGTATTCCGTCTCACTCCTCTGATTCATGCATCTCTTTATTCTTACTCCTCTTGTGCATCTCTTCATTCTGTCTTACTCCACTTTTACCTTTCTAGTCTGTCTTACTCCTCTCATGCATCTCATCTCTCTAACCGTATCTTTTTCTCTCATACATCTCGTGTGCGTCGTACTCCTGTCATGCTCCTCTCTAGTTCGCATTTTACACCTGTCATGCCACTGTCTTGTCTTGCTTACTCCTCTCATGCATATCATTAATCTTTATCTTATCATGCACCTCACTGGTCTGGGTTTTACTCCTCTCATGCACTTCTCTAGTCCTCATCCTACTGTCATCATACAGCTCTCTGGTCTGTCTTACTCTCTTGGATCTCTAGCATCTCCAGCATGTGTCTTACTCCTCTCATCCACGTCTTGTCTCTTACTCCTTTCATCCACCTCTATAGTCTGCGTCTTATTTCTCTCATCTAGCTCTGTAGTCTCTTACTCCTCTCATACATTTCTCTAGTGTTTGTCTTACTCCTCTCATGTACCTCTGTAGTCCATGCCTTGCTCTTCTCATACACATCGTTAATCCAAGTCTTACTCCTTCCATGAAGCTCTCTAGTCAGTGCGTGCGGGGGCAGTGTAGACTCTTGGGGGTAGGGGCACAGTATGGTGCCACCAGCGTGGGTCACAGGCTCTGTACAAGGGCAGGGCGGTACCAGGACGCTCACCTCCCTTTAAATGTGTCGTAATAGCGGAGGGGTGGGGCTGCCGGGCTCCACCCGGGAATCGGTGCCAACCCGGAGCACCTGACTCTTAAAGGCACAATGCCCACCAGGACATGGTGCCGACAATCCTGACGTTCGGGGCCTCTGACTCCACTGGCTCTTGGGCTCGCTGCTTTGTGGTGCAGGATATGCAGGGCAGTCTCACCTCTTCCCGTGCTGGCTGTTTCCGCCTTCCATAAAGTAGAGGATTTGCATTTTTATTCCCGCATGTCACTATAATATTCAGTGGCAAGCGCCTGTGGCCCATTTGCGTTTTTCACTCCTTGTTTAGTTTCAGCGTGCGCTACTGGTATTTGTTAATGCTAATATGTGTTAATCCCGGATTTTCTTTGCCTCTGTTCCCCCGGTTTTCCTGTGCCTCTGTTCCCTGCTTGTCATCCCGGTTTTTCTGTGCCTCTGTGTGCATGGCTCTGTCTGTGTGTGTGCGTGTGGCTCTGTCTGTGTGTGTGTGTGTGTGTGTGTGTGTGTGTGCGCGGGGCTCTGTCTGTGTGTGTGTGTGTGTGCGTGGCTCTGTGTGTGTGTGTGCGTGGCTCTGTGTGTGTGTGTGCGTGGGTGGCTCTGTGTGTGTGTGTGCGTGGGTGGCTCTGTGTGTGTGTGTGTGCGTGGGTGGCTCTGTGTGTGTGTGCGTGGCTCTGTGTGTGTGTGCGTGGCTCTGTGTGTGTGTGCGTGGCACTGTCTGTGTGTCTGTGTGTGGCTCTGTGTGTGTGCGTGAGGCTCTGTGTGTGTGTGCGTGGCTCTGTGTGTGTGCGTGGCTCTGTGTGTGTGCGTGGCTCTGTCTGTGTGTGTGTGTGCGTGGCTCTGTGTGTGTGTGTGCGTGGCTCTGTGTGTGTGTGCGTGGCTCTGTGTGTGTGTGCGTGGCTCTGTGTGTGTGTGCGTGGCTCTGTGTGTGTGTGCGTGGCTCTGTGTGTGTGTGTGCGTGGCTCTGTGTGTGTGTGCGTGGCTCTGTGTGCGTGGCTCTGTGTGTGTGTGCGTGGCTCTGTGTGTGTGTGCGGCTCTGTGTGTGTGTGTGTGGCTCTGTGTGTGTGTGTGGCTCTGTGTGTGTGTGTGGCTCTGTGTGTGGCTCTGTGTCTGTGTGGCTCTGTGTCTGTGTGGCTCTGTGTCTGTGTGGCTCTGTGTCTGTGTGGCTCTGTGTCTGTGTGTGGCTCTGTGTCTGTGTGTGGCTCTGTCTGTCTGTGTGTGGCTCTGTCTGTCTGTGTGTGGCTCTGTCTGTCTGTGTGTGGCTCTGTGTGTCTGTGTGTGGCTCTGTGTGTCTGTGTGTGGCTCTGTGTGTCTGTGTGTGGCTCTGTCTGTGTGTGTGCGTGGCTCTGTCTGTGTGTGTGCGTGCGTGGCTGTCTGTGTGGATCTGTGTGTGTGCGTGGCTCTGTGTGTGTGTGTGTGTGCGTGGCTCTGTCTGTGTGTGCGAGTCTGTGTGTGCCTGGCTCTGTCTGTGTGTGCCTGGCTCTGTCTGTGTGTGCCTGGCTCTGTCTGTGTGTGCCTGGCTCTGTCTGTGTGTGGCTGGCTCTGTCTGTGTGTGGCTGGCTCTGTCTGTGTGTGGCTCTGTCGGTGTGTGTGTGTGGCTCTGTGTCCGCGAATACTCTACTACTCTCTAATGCTCACCTATTGCCACTGTAAATGACAATACCATTTATTTGTTTTTAAAAAAAAGTGAAAAAAAATGTCATGAGCAATGCCAATAGCTCTACCTTTAATAATGCTGAGACCATTGCATTGTAAATGCTTGTTCTACTAGGCGACCGGTCTCTCTGCGTTGGGTGATGCATTCATTAACTGCTTCCTGATGCTCTCGATACTTATTAAAGCGCTTCTCTTTTCCATGGGCACCTATCGAGTTAACCAGCTTCTCTTGCCACCCCAGCAATATTGTGCGTGTCAGAGCAGCAGGCGTGGTTCCCCTCAACACAGGCTGGTCTTACCCTAGTACTCACACTAGTGTTGGTATGTTTTCACTTGCGCCATGGTCCTTCTGTGGGTACTCGGGGACAGATTCTTCTACAGTTCCATTATTCTCTACTCGTTTCATCAATTCATACTCTTGTCTCTCTATGCTGCCAGTAGTCGAGGATGGCTGTGGGTTATCACTCAATTTAACTGCCTCACTCGTGGTTATCCTTTCTTGCAGACATTTTGTGCTGGTTCCCAAAGCCAATACCTTTTTGCCAGACTGGCCACCAAAACGTCGTTATGCTTTTCCTCTATTTCCATTGATTCCAACAGTCCTCCATCAATTCAAAACTTGAGGTGAAGAGGATTAGAATTGTTTCTGAATGACTGGGGCCATAGTGGCTTCTGGATCTCCTCTGATGTCAGAGAGGCAACGCATAGTTGTTATGCTAGCTTTTATCCAGACTTCGAAACTGAATTGCAATGTCTAAACTCTGCCATCATATCGTCATCTTGCCATTCCAAAACATGACCCTACATAGACCTTGACGTATATTCGGAGACTTACTATTTCTACTGCACTCTTGCAGGAAATCGTTTGACCTCTGATTGGGAGGGTTAGATTGCCAAAGGATTGGACGTGGCATGTTTCTTTTTCTCATATAGCTTGCATTCCTGAGGGGCGTCCATAAATTAAAAAAAACAAAAAAAACATTTCCTTTGATCCTTTTGCCACCGGTAAAGATGATCAAGTAAAGTATCCAATAGAGCAAGGTAACTTAGGTCAGGCACATGTCACGCTTGTTAATGTATAATGAACACATATAGATGGTCCAGGCTTTCAAGCATCTCTTCACAATATGTAGAAACTTAACTCTGAAAACCGTGTTCTGGGGAGATGATTTTAACACTGATATAAGCAGCCAAGGAATACACAAAACTTGCAACCCACCCAGTCCTCCGCATGTAAAATAGTAGTAAGCTTGGTAAAGGAATAGAGACAAGTGGATATTTCAAGAGGTAAAAATCCAGAGACACAAGATATAATATTAATATATTATTAATCCTCACATGATGAATCCTTTTGTCTAGACTATTGGCTCCTATCTAGGGATAAATGCACCTTGGTGACCGACAAAGGTTCCTTCATACTGTCTGCAGGGGTGGGGGAATCCTATTGCGTGACGTCTGAAACATGTTGAATTTTATGATGGGCAAGAAAATGTAATGTCTATTTTTTTCAGACTGACAAGTGGACATTAAATCACGTAAATAATATCAAAGCTGTGGGCGCTCTGGGGCTCACAGCCTCTCAGAAATGCTGACCAAAAGCCAAAGAACCTTTGGAGGCCTATAATTGGCTAGAAGCCATTGACTGGGCTCTAGTCGTGTGATTGACTGGGTGGGTAAACCATCAGAGTCTCAGTAAGAGGTAGTTGGTTGGCCACCATGAGGCTTACATTAAGTATAAAAATAAGCACTACCATATTTTCAAAAGTTTGGCACCATGCCTGCTTTTGCGTTGCAAATTAGCATCTTGGCATGCCATCAATCATTAGAAGGAATATTCGCCATAAGTGTCCAGGAAGTTTAACATACTTTATTACAGCCAGCTCTAAACAGACACTGCTGTGACATATTCTGCTCCTATTGGTGCACGTGATGTCCCTGTGGCTGCAGGAAGCGCGGGCTCTCGCTGACCTCATCACCGCTCCAATGGTTGCAGAGGCGTCTGCAAACATTTCCATTGACGGAGCTGTTTCAAATCCCTTTCGTGCAGCCTTAGTGCAGGTCGGTCGCGGTCTGTTTGCATCTGGGTTTCATGGCGAGGCAGAGTGACAGCAGCCCGGATACTATAGCAGGAGTTGATGAGACCATCGTAGAACACCGGGAAGAGACCAACAGCTTACTCTGTTCCGTGGAATTCCAGAGCCGCACGTAAGCCGCAGTGGAGACCACTGACTGGCCAAGGCTCGCTAGAGGCCAGCAAGTTAAGAGCAGATTCTTAAAAGAGATGGTGCGCCGACTAAGAGCATCGCCGATGTCTATCACCTGAGTAGCACAGCATCTCCTCAGCTGTAGAATGGCCTTTGCCCCGTACGCATGCACCAAGTGTCATCAGCACTATCCCAAGGCCAACAGCTCTGCAAGGTGCATGTTTACGGGACTGGAGCACGTCCGGCCCATTGGATGTTATGCTCTTTAACACTGATCTGGGTGTATTGCCTTTGGTAAGGCCCAAAGATGTGCTCGCTCTGGGTTGACCCCTTCCCCCACCTCCTCAAGCTGCCACAGAGTCACTGGGATCGCTTTTGGTGTTCTGTAAGACCCTTCCCAGCACCTGAGCGAACTGGCCATGTAGGTAGGACCCCCGTAGCACTGTCCACCTTGAGGTGAAATGCAGAGGCCAACCTGCGGGCTACAGGGCTGATTTCTGGGCTACCTGCCGCCCAGAACCAGCATATATGCAAAGTAGACTTTCTTGCCGAGACAGAAGCTTAAGGTTTGATAACTTCATGAGCTAGCTGGTATGTGCCATTGGCAGATTATAGCTCCGCCTACAGGAAATACTCAAAGCTTGGTAACAGGTTGTTGCTGACGTTTGAAATGGTGGGTTTTTGCAGGATAATTAATTGGGTGCACTCTTTTTCTTTGGTTCTCTCTACATTTGTGCCGTTTATGCCACCCACAGCCCCTGTAGTCGTTCAGTCTTTCTCATAGATATCTTGGTATGACTGCATTACATTTTTACAAAGTAGTTGTTCGAAAGAAATTTTTTTGTTATTCAATATTTGTAAAGCTCGCAGCTACTCGATAGTGTCCGGCGCTCAGCAGAACATGCGTAAAACCGTTTACAGGGCAGTGGGTTATTCATGGAATAACCAAGTTTTGAGATGTTTCCTAAAGAGCCATAAATCAGTCAATTGTCTGAGTGCAATAGGCAACCCATTCCAAAGGTGGGACACCTGCACTTTAAAAGAACGGCCGCCTCTGCGAGAGTGGACAAATTTGGGCACCGTCCTCAGATCTTGTTGTGACGATCTTAAGTTTCTACCGGGAGTGTAACACCCGTTTCCTAATGTAGTAGGCACCTGTGTCATGAAACTCTTTAAAGGCCAACACAAGGGCCTTAAAATGAGTTCTGCTACGAATGGAAAGCGACTGTAAGGTAGGGAGAAATCTGTACTCTGTGACCCAACATACGAATGGCTCTAGCTGCCACATTTTGGATGACCTGGAGTTTGTTCAGAAGACAATCCGGGAGGCAGAAATATAGGACATTTACATAGTTCAGTCTTGAAGTGATGAGGGCTTGAACCGCAGTCCTTCTGTGGGGGAGCGATGGGAGGGGAAGAAATCTCCGGAGCATTTTCAGGATGCCGTAGCAGGTACCTGCTACCGATTGAACTTGGGTCTTCATCTCTAGAGAATCCTCCATCTTTACCCCTACATTTTCACCACTCTTGAGGAGTGTGACTTATCGGTTGGCCACCATTGCCTCCATGCATCATGGATGAATGAGCCATAGAGAATTACTTTAGATTTCTCAGGGTTGCATTGTAGCTGGTTAATCCTCTCCCTGTCAAAATCATCGCCCTTTTTACAGGTACACAACAGCTGAGTATCTTCAGCATAAGATATAATTGTTGCACCACAGGCTTCTGCCAGAAGGGCGAGGAGAGCCAGATACAGATTAAATGGTAACGGGCTTAGGATGGAGCCCTGATGGACTCTGACTTTCATGGGGGGAATGTAGGCTGCAAAATGGGGGGGCAAACCTTCTGGGTTCTATCTATCCTATCTTTTGGGGTGGGGAATGTGTAATTTACTAAAATTGCACGCATAATTTTGTAGGTTTTCAGACAGCCCTTTTCCTTCATTTGTCTGTTGTCATTAACATTTTTCTTCCCCCCACTACAGCATGGGGCAGTGGGTCAACCCACTTTAGTGATTGGTTACTGTGATAGTGTGGGATTTTTTTTAGGCCAAAAATATTTAAGGGCTCATCAACAATGGCGTTTTGTAAAAACAATGGCAAAATAAACATATGTTAAGTCAAGACTGGCAGCCAACTCCAGACCCATTGACTTTGCCGGTGCTCACTGTATGTACTAACTATATTATGGGCAAGGATATTGGGCTAACGAGATGGCAACCACTGCACAGTATTATTAGTACAGTGTAGTTTTCACTTGGGGGGGGGGTGTCTTCTCAGTGTGACCCTCATTATGTATAAAGAGAATCAAGAACTCTTGCACTATATCCATAAGTTAGAAAAGACTTGCATATAATCCAGGTGCTGCGTCCATTTACTGTTGGAACAGTCAAGGTGGTGAGACTATGTGACTTATTTAGTTTTGGTTCAAAGCTTTCTTGAGGCAGACCCCACTATATACATCGTTCATTCTTCAAGACTGATGGTGCGAGTTAATCAAGCATGGGGGTTCAGTTTTCTCCTTTAACATTTGACACATACTTCAATGAGTTTCTAGCTCCTTGGCAGGGCACGAAACAGGCTTCTGTCTATAGACAAGCCAAGGGGTGTCCATTTTTGAACCGTAAATATATATTTTAAAAAAACATGTCCACTCATTCCATAGGCGCATGCAATTATGGGGACGCATGCACTTGTATAAATCCTTGTACATGTGTGAGCCTAGGAAATAGTCTCATCATCATTCCTACGATGCTACACTGAATTGGCAGCTTTTTGTTAATGCTGCACATCCTCTGCAAAAAGCACTGGCAATGCCTATAAGTCAGAAAAGCGAGATCTTTCTCGGATCAGTAAATTTAAAATATATATATATATATATATATATATATATAACACTCCTGACCGCTTACGAAGCGGCAATACAGCAGGCAAGGACCTCTTCTCTATTAAGTCAATTTAGCGCAAAGCTAAAACGCCATCACACCGTCTTTATAAAGTGGCATATTTATTCAACAAAAAGTGTAGAGCTGATGCTCTTCCCTGACGCGTTTCGCTCCTACAAAGGAGCTTGGTCACATGACGCGCCCACGGCAAATGAAACAATAAATAGTGTAGAGCAAGCTCAATCACCCATGAAAATAAGATAAAGTGCATAATGACATCGATTGGCATGATATACATTACATGTTTCAAATAACTTTGTATATAGAGATATTGTAAGCATTTGAAAAGACCCAACCAATTAAAGCATAGTGCTTGAGTTCATAAATGTTGAGCAATTATTCGCTTTGTATGGGCCAAAATTAAATCAAACCCCACAAACTAAGGGACACAAAAAGAGACAACTCGACAAATCCATGCATAGTGTATGAGTATCTAAACAACCGGTTGAAATATAATGTTAAGAAATAATATGTTGGAATCTCCCCCAAATAGAGATCGATCCAATGTGATCAGAAGAAATCATTCTTACACAAATGTTTAAATTCATTAACGGATGATAAACATTTTTCAACCCAGTTGTAATGAAGTTGTATCTACCTTAGAGTAATATATTGCAAACAATATCAAACATGAATCACAGATTATCAACCGAATAAAAAACGTGCTCTTAATAATTTGATTGAAACTTAAAAATCAAAACAATAAATTATTTTTAACGGTTGAAGTTGAAGCACAGTAGTAGAAAATCATCAATGTTCATAATAGACAACAGTTAAATTCATTACTCTTCTACTCATAAGTTACTTATTTACTATGAGTAACCTAAAAGAAAACTCACAGATTTAGAATCAGATCAATATTACAAAAAATTGTGTAGTTCATCAGTGGCATTTAAAGCATTAGGGGCCTTGGAATCGAATAACAGGATGGATTAGGTTTCCTTTTGTCTTAGGAGTTTCTCCCGGTCTCCTCCCCGTCCGGGGTTTGAGACAGACCCTAAAAGCGTGTATTGCAAATCTTTCAATCTGTTGTTATGCACAGCCTTGAAGTGGCGAGCCACCGGGTAGTTGCTGTCTGAATTTATGATTGCCCGTATATGTTGTAAAATACGTTGATTGGCAGGTAGCTTAGTGCTGCCAATGTAAGAAAGATTGCAAGTACACTTGAGTTGGTAGATGACATAGCCACTCCTACAAGTCAGATATTCAGAAATTGGGATGGATTTATCATTAAATGCTGACTTGTAATGGGTACCATTAACTGCAAAAGTGCAAGCACGGCAAGACGTGCATTTGAAGAAGCCGGTTTTTGCTAACCAGGTACGCTTAGGTGTCAATTCAGGTTGGGCATGGTCTAGAGCATCCTTCATGGAGGGAGCTCTCCTAAAGGTGATAGCCGGTTTGTTAGGTAGAATGGGACCCAAGATGACGTATATCTATATATATATATCTATATATATATATATATATATATATATATATATATATATATAGATATATATATATATATCTCTTGAAATCCTGCACGGCCGCCACGTATTCACTCACACGATGCCAGCAAAACGGGACACGGACCCGAAATTCGTGCTTCAAGTTTTATTTACCCAAGAGTCAGAGACTCGTTTCGCAGCGCGGACGCCGCTTGTTCCCTCGACAGTTTTTGTTTAAACCCGGGAAGCATTTTTAAAGTGACAGTGCTTTGATTCAGTGAATCACGTGAGTTACTTTCACAATGGAACTAGACAAAATACTCTTTGCGCTTATGTTGTATGCGCTGTTTACCAACTGTATGATAATTTTGTTAAATACATAATTAACCATGATATAATATACATGTAATTATATATATATATATATATATATATATATATGAATATTGAGACTTCATTTGATACATAAATATCCGTATATATATATATATAATAGCGCACTGGAGTCATTCCACTCATATGCATTTGGATATATCATGCATGCATGAGTAAGTGGAATTACATGTGTTTGCGTCATCACTGCTTTTTAGGTCTGGCTTTAGACAAGACCTTTTTGATTTTGCTAAAATATGTATAATATACTTAAAGGGGCTTTCTGCCACCTCTTTTCTCCCATTAGTCGGTTGTTGTCATTCCCACTTTGCGTCCGCCCACTACAGCATAACAGCATGGAGCAATGGGTTGGCATTCTTAAGCGTCCGGTTAAAGTCGCTTTGAGTGAGTGACTGTACTTCTCTTTCACAAGGTGCACATCTGCACACAAGGAGTCCCTTTATTACCAGTGTTCTCTGATTTGCTCGTAGGGCACATTTGAAGTGAGCACGTGGGACATTTCAGCTCGATCTCCTTCCAATGCTGTTGTAAATTCCCTTTGAAGTGGACTGCAGATATTTCGTGGCATTCCTGGACTCTATTTCACCATTGTTTCTTTGATCAACTTTGCCCATATAAAAACAAATTTTATGGCCCTTAATTTGCAGTAGTTTTATTTAAACTTATGTGTGCTGTTTAATTTGGTTTTTAGTAACCATAATTTATTTTATACTAAGAACCTTCTTTCCTTCCTTCCATCCATTTTCTTTCTTGCCTTTTTGCTTTCCTACTTTCTCTTTTGCCTTTCCCCCCTTTTTTGCCTTTCCTTTCTTTTCTTTACCTTGTTCCATTCTTTTTCTTTGATTTTATTTTGCCTCATTTCCTTCTGTCTTTCTGTTAATTATTTTCTCTATTTATTTTAGCCCTCTTTCTTGAACAGTAAATTGCACATACTTTCTAGAGGTGTTTTAAAAATGTTAACATGGATGAATCACCTTTATGTAAGCAAATACTTTTCCAAAGATCAAATTCTTGTTGTTAGTGTAACTCTTTTCTTAACTTTTAGATCTAGAGTGTAAGCAGTGTGCCACCAGACTTTATTGCGTTCACAACTTGGCATGAAACAGAATCACAACAGACCATAGTAGCAGTATGGAGGCTCATTGCAGCATACTGCCTCAACCCTTGTTCTCTGAAGTTTGGAAAACCAGTGGAGAAAAACTATATCAAGATTTAGTGCAGTCTGCTAAGTGAGAAGTTTTTTGCCATAAATAGCTTAACATTTCTGGACAGTGAATTTAATTCTGAATCAAGTATAGGCTCAGACTTTATCAGTTTGTCCTGTTGACAGGAAAATGTGTCTCCGCAAAGTGTGAAGACACTGATAAAGAAAAGCCAGGAGAAGGAAACCAAAAAAAACTGAGGTTGTGCCTTACACCACCCCATATAATCCTAACAGAACCAAGAACAAATCGTATGATGCTGTAAAAAGAATCTGTTTTTCAGACTCACTGGGTGGAATCCTGGCCATGGCTAGCTAGCCCTTTGGGAAAGTGAGGAGGGAGACGCACCAAAAATGCACTGCACTATTTACCAAAAATATCCTGCTGTAGCAGTTCAGTGTTCGAGTTCAGGTAGAAGCACATTGTTAAATGGATGTGAATATTTGCGTGTTGAACCAATCAGAGCTCATTAAACTTGTAAGGCACATATGATGTGTTTGATGGCACCACCAGGAAATGAAAGGCCCAGCCTTGCAGTCTCAGATTCTTACAGCAAGAACCTCAATTCCAGTACCCCTACAGAGCAGCCCTACATGCAAGCCCTGCAAAATCGGAAGGAGAGAGAAAAAACTAACCATCTTGTTTAACAATGCTTACCTACCTAACTGCAACACAAGGTAAGCCACTCTCAGACATGGAAACCCTATGTAGGACTGTGAAAAAAGCCTCAATTCATAAAATGTGAAATGGATATAATTCGACAGGTCAGCAACAAAAATGTCCAATTCACGCTTCCTCTGCATTTTTGGTGACGATAGCACGGATAGTGCTATCATTTAACAGGAAACTGTGCTGGTGAGAGTAGTCAATGATTGGAAATGCTACACTATTTGCAGATCTTGTTCCACTTGAACATGTTTAACCGCATGCGCGCTAGCGGAATTCCGCTAGCGCGCTGGGTTTTTCAAAATCGCACTTTGCGTGACGAGCTGGGCTAGTCATCAGTGTGCGAGCGGGCTACACCATGACGAGCCCAGCTCGTCATGAGTGTCGAAGGGGTTAAGGTGTTCTGGAGGGTATGTTAAAGGAATCAAAAGGTTATCTTTAGATTTAGTAGGTATGAGGTTAACAGAACATCCAGGTTCATCACGAACGGCTGTCTATTTCGATGGTCCTTCACTTATGATGGAATCTAAGGGAGGGGTTGCAGCACTCCTAGAGAAAGACATTCCATTTTCTTCTGACTTTCCACTGTGTATTTAGCCCACAATTTTCAGCTCTGGATTCTAGACGCTGTAAAATCTAATCCCTCTATTTGTCAGTTTGAAAAAACGTTGATGTGGATTTTTAAATTTGTTAGTATAATCCTAAGAGGCGAAGAGATGCCAAATGCATTTCAAGAATAGTTGATGAAAACTTTACACATTACCTAATTATTAAACAGTTTAGATAGATATTCAGCAAAACCGGGTCTTTGGTAGCCATGCAACAAAACTTGCAGGCAGTGGTTCTACACCTGGGACAGGTTGCAGCTGGGAGTGATGATTCTGCCTTTAAGGCAAAGAAGTGCCTCTCAATTGTTACTAGCTTTACATTTATAAAAAAAAAACTTTACAATCTGAGGAATGTTCTGCAGCCAGTGTCTCAACTTTCAGAATTCTTTCAGTCTAATGAACTGCTTTTCTTGCATGTCCCACCTGCTGTAGAAAGGTGTGTATTGACCATAGAAGGCCTAAATAGTGAGTTGGGTTTAATATATGCAGCAGTTTAAGAAAATAAGTTTGCAAACATTACATTACAGGATTGCACAGTTTCAAGGCATTATGCACAATCGTACAATATGTCACAGGAAAGTTTACCTTGAGCATGTAACACTTGCAATATTGTGGAGAAATATCGTGGAGATGCTGAGAAAGTGAGGAGGACAACAGAAAGAGGCACCATAAGTAGGGGAGGGAGGCAGATGGAGCAGAGGGGAGCGAGAGCGGAAGGGGAGTTAATCATTGATCTTCACCGGCTGCCGCCATTGGCGGAGCGCCGGCGAGGTCGCCGGAATTTGTGATTTTAAATGTAGGGCACAAGTGGACCCCGTATGTCAATTGGGCGGGATCTGGCTAGCAGCAGGTCTCAGAATTCCAGACAGGAGGGTCTGGCAGCGTGATGCATCCTCAAGCCAAGGGGCAACCTTAGGTGCAGGGCTGCGACCCCAACACATTTAGACCCTGCGCAGCGCGAGGACCAACAGCATGGCAATCAAGCAGCTGGAGGCATCTTGACAAAATTTGACGAAGCCTAAGAGGCAAAGCAGAGGATTGGGTTGGACCAGTGACGAGGTAATCTCAAAAATAGAAGTGCAGACCTTGCGTCAGTATACGGAGACCTTGGGGCACAGCCAGGCGAGGTGGGAGAAGTCTGGCGCAGAGCAGTGCAGGCATCTATCTTTTGCAATGAGACCGAACTTATGCATTTGGGCGGGAGTCTGATATAGCCTATGTATGTGAGTTTTGTGGACTTGAAACCCATTTGAAAAGCTTTCAGACCAAAGGCATTCCTGTATTGCCTGCATACTGTACCCTGCTAGCAACAAGACCTTCCATGTTGACTAATATATTAGAGCTTGTAGAAATGATGTTCACGTTCAGTGTAACTACAGCAGAAGCGGAACATTATGTTTTCTGCCATGTCTATCTTTAAGAACTCACTAAGAACACCTTTAAATCAAGATGTTATCCAATACCTAATGCTTCTTAAGATAGAAGGACCCAACTTTGAGGAGTATGACCCCAGCACAGCTATTGATCCCTGGCTTGCAGCAGAAGGCACTAAGCTTGTGTGCGGACATCGGAGGCCACTATCATAACTTTTGTAGTATTGTCAGCATGAGTCTTGGAACTGCCTGCCATGCAAGATAATTTATTGTATTCCTATACAGTTTTCATACTTTAAGATAATCTGAATAATATCACTTCAAGTTTTTCTGTAGTATTATTACAAAGCATTGAATTGTTTATTGATTTTAATGATAAATTAAATGTTTCTCTGTCTACTTTTATTCAAGATGTAGGGATTAGGTGGGACAAGGGGGTTTTACAGGACAAGTAGACTTAAGAAGCATTTTATCCCTTGGTTAAGTAGTTTGAAAAAAAATTCAATACCCCTGTGTCTGACTCTCCCATTAAATTGGTATGCAAGACCCCGGAACCCACTGCCAAGTATAGACCGCGGCAGCTTTCATCGGTAGCCCTATTAAAAACTCTCTTTTGGATGGAGATGAAGTGGACTTTTGCAGAACACTTTAATTTCAGTGGACTATCAGTCACCAGCCCAGGTGTGGTCAAGGAGGCATTCAAGGCTTGCATAATCAGTCCAGTGTGCTGAGAACACTGCTAGAAACTTTGAAGAGATTGGAGGTGGAAATATGCATTGTTGAGAGAGACAACCAAACCACAGGTGGAAAGAGCAGCGTTAGGCAAACTGAGACTTGGTGGATAAATGAAGGGTTTAGCGATACCGGAGGCTTTTGCTGTCTGCCTTCCATGTGTGTGCATGCGTTTTGTTCCTATCTTCAATGTTAATCTACTTTTTTTTTGTGGAACATAGTCCCCACAACCCCCCGTTTAAAACCTGCTCTCATCCCAAGTGATCTAAGTTGCTCTCACCTCCGTCCTTTGCTTTGCCCAATCTAGCTTTTTTTACCCACTCCCCCCTCATCCCTTCCCTCACAAAAGATGTCAAGGTCATTTGGCGCTTCCTGCCCACTCCTCTCCCCCCAACCCCCCCACGGTTGTCCCAATCCTCCTCATTCATTAACTTGAAGCCCCTTCACCTCTTTCACAGATCTCCTGTATGGCAAACAACTATGGATATCTCTATTACTATTACACAGCAACTACTTGTTTGTATGGCAAACAACTATGGATATCTCTATTACTATTACACAGCAACTACTTGTTTATATCCATGCAACTGTATTTTTAAAGAGCTGCATTAATATGAAGAAAGACTAATTATATGTGCAATAATGAAGTACAATAATGGCAAGATGATGCCTCGCAAATATTAATCTGTCCACCCTTTCTCAGGCCTTTGACCAGTTTGGAATGGACAACCAGCATTTTGCCAAGAACCAACTTTTTACTGTAAAACATGAGTTAAAAGTGCAATAAAAAAGGTTTGGGTCAGTGAACTTGGGCCGATAGCTGAAAAGAGAATTTTGAAATAAATGTTGGGCATGCATCTTTATATTGGCTGCCCAGCTCTGTCTTCATACTATTTTTAGGACACACCAGGCTCTCGCTCAATACCCACACCCTCCTCCTCCCCTCTTGACATAAATCAAATCCACCATGACAGTCTCCCACATGTGAGCTGGGTAAGGGGCTGCGGAAGTTGTGTATGAAAGTGTATGCGCTAATCACATGCATATTACCAGATGCACAATGCTAAAATTGAAAATGTTTGAGAAGCAGTTGTCAGTTCTACAATTATATTGCAGGCTAGCTACTGTATTGGGTTAGGCACACTTTCAATACCTTCCTGTCAGGCCTATGCCGTTCGATTGGTCACATTCCAATGTACCGAATACTTATCAGGCTATCCTCCTTTCTAGGTAACAAATAGAATATATCTGCAAATATTAACACAAGTTAATGCATTGTTTTGCCTAGTTTCCAGCTGCTGTTCCCTCCGGTTTGATAGAAGCAGAGTCCAGTGTTAGTGAAGGCACACCATCAGTGACTTCAGAGGATCTTTTATCACCTCTTCTCCCAGATACAGAGTCCCCCCTGGATTTGGAGCAGCAGTGGCAGGATCTGATGTCTATAATGGACCTACAGGTTTGTTTATTGCTGAAGTCATTATGTGGACTCTGTTTGGAATACCAGACCTTTTTTTTGTTCCTAGTAATGAGTTATTCTCATGGGATCTTCATTTATTGTCCTAAGCATTGAATTGTCCCGCCCAGGCACTGTTTCCCAGAGCACATTTTCATCAAAATAAACAATGTTTTTCTTTTTGGAAAAAACGTATTTTTAAAACCTATATTCCACAGCCTTTTACAGGCCAGATTATCCAGCTTTCAGTAATATTCTTCGATCAAAAAATTACACTAATTTAAAAAGTCTTTATTTTCAGTAGGGTTACACAACAACCTTTCATAAACCCTTTTTACAAATGAAGGATGAGATTAAATAAGAGCAATTTAGCATAAAAGGCTGGGAACTGTCACTATTCCTTAACGGAATACCATACCACTAGTATTACATCATGCCCTCTTAGTGACAGGTGAAGCAGTTATTTTTTTTCCCTCCAGCATCTTGGAGGATGGAGGTCCTACTTTTTGGCTTTTTCTATTTGGAAAACCTTTCCAAGCCTCCCAAAGAGAACTTTACTATATGTCTTTCAGGACCAAGAGTAAGTTTATTTTTTGTTTTTCTGAAAGAAAATGAAAAAAAATCTCCCTATAATGCTCTTCCTTATTGTGAAGTGTCCTACTTGTGGGGAAAAAAGACCCAAACAGTGATGTCTGTATTGGGTGCCTTCCCAGTTTTCCATCGCCCAGACCCCTGTCCTTTCTGTCAGAGCATATTCATGAGGGCACCTGAGGATTGGGAGAACATTTGTATTGGCCTGCAAGAAGACCAGCTCAAGCATCCCAAAATGACAGTTAGAAGATCTGAGAGACTATGCACCTGCTACCACAGCCCCATCCAGTGTTTTAACTTTGAGGAGGAATCGGATATGGAAGAAGACCACTTGTGAATTTGGGCTTGCAATTTAAGAAGAGGAGATTGCTACATACACTGAATTCAGACGATTCAAGTGCATAATGTCCATGATGACCTGTAACCCAGTGTGTGGTTTCTGCTCCTGGAACTCCCTCAGAGTACCACAAGTTTTCAGCACCAACTACTTTTTGCCTGTTTCTCCTGTGGCACCAGTTGCTCCTACAGCTTCCACTACCGTTCCCACCACCTGTGTTTAACATCCTAGAAACTCGCCAATTACTAAAGGATTATCACACACGTGTAAAGGTGTTCCTCGCGTTTTTATCATAGATCCAAACATAATCACTCCAAATCTAGACACTCGAGTCTTCGCTCCATAGTTTTTAGGATCTACAGATACTTACAGATTTTTGTGTATGTGAAGATCCCCAAACCGTTCATATGCCTCTTGTCTTTCTTTGCTTTTTTCACTTTACCAAATCTCCCTGTTATCTGAGTTTTCTCCAGAGAGAATCCCACTGATTGATAACATTGTTAATAGAGTTTTGGTCATGGAAGGCACCTAAAACGTTATTTTTGTAAGCTCTCAATCATTCCTTGGTAAGACGCCCTGGGGCTTTTAGTCTCCGATGTAGAGTCTTTTTTTATTTTTCAAACTCCGCTATGGCAAATTCTGCTCCTGTGCAAATGTCTGAAAGCACAGCCCACCAGGACAAGAGTTTGCTCCTGTAGGCATTTCTCCTTCAGATTCAGGTATTTCAGCTGCAAGCTAGGACAAACCCAGCTAGCTCTCCATCCTCTATTTAAGAACGGATGCAGTTTGTAGAAAGTTTTGTGACAATTCTGCAACTGCGATGAATAAAATGAGCACCACTGCCTTGCTCTGGGTTACTCTTTAGTGAATTCAATAGATAGTTCCACTTGAAGACAGGAGTTTAAAGAGGTTCTGCAGGGAGGGAGGATTGTGCGCAGTTATGGGAACTATACTAATGCAGATTCAACCGACCTGGCTTTTCCTGGGTACTCTCGTAGGCTAGCCTTGCATAGGTCAATCTAGCTCCGCGTTAAAGCAGAGCTGGTGACTCTTAAGGAGCAGGTAGGGATGACGAAAGAGTACAGGAAACACACGTACAACCCATGACCAGCATTGCACACAACAGGTTGTGCTGTGGTCTCAGCAGTACCAAAAGTACCAGCAACATAAGAAGCAACCTGACCAGTCTTCGTACATCCGCAAATGGGGAGGAAGGAACCAAACATCAGCTGCTGCCGGAAAACCTGCCAGTTAGTGACTGCTACTTCTCACGCTTCTGTTTGTCAGCCAGTATGAAGAACATCAGCTGTCACCTGGAAGGGAAGATGTGGCATTCTGGCCACAACAGCTGACTTTGGAACGAAGAAACTAGGTTTGATTCTCTGCGTTGCCTCAACATCCTGTGATTTTGGACAGTTAATCTCCCTGTGCCTTAAGAAATTTAACTTTCAGGAATGTAACTAGTGCTCAAAGGGTTCCAATACCGTTGAGCCATATTTGTGCTATATTAAACTGCAGAAATATTATACAATGCTATTAAGACAGATAGATGGGTGCTAAATATTGTTCTAAGTGGCTACACTCCCAGGTTGCGTTAATCTCCTGTAAGCGTTCCTCCAAAAAACACATATCCATATACCACTGAGACTTACTTCACCTGGAGGTAAGCACTTTTCTGTGTAAGAAGGCTGTAACATTGGTCCTTATTCCAGAAAGGTATATTCCTAGTAGTTTGAAAGATGAGTCCTAAACGAGTGCACCATCCCATTTTCGAAGTACAGCAAACTACTGTGAAAAGAACTTCAGAAATTAGGCTTTTCATTAATTGTACTCAAACTCTATGGAGATTAAATATGTGCCACATCCCTCCAAGATGCTTGTTTTCATATGCCTTTTGTCAAACATCAGAGTCCTTACATTGCTGGTGGGCAGTGTACTCTGTCAATACGCATGACTTTTTTCAGCTAAAGTGGGCTCCACTAACATTGTCAAAGTGTTTGGCTGTAGTTTCTCCCCATCTCAGGAAGATTTGTGAAATACTTTGGACTGGCTTGTAAAAGCATTAACTTTCCAGTAACCTGATCACTACCATGTAGAAGTTTTGTTTCCCAGCTCTGGAGTCTGAGTGAAGCATTCGAAGGTGATTGCAGGTCTGTTCCATTCACCACCCATCACCTAGAAGCAATTCTAAACACGCAGGTAGCAAGAATGTATCATTTGAAGGGGAGCTTGAAGTTTCTCACAAACAGAAAGAAAACAAGGACACCACATTCAATGGTCCGGCAGATTTCCTCATTACAGGGGTCAGTAGCATTTTGCATAGTTCTACTCCCAAATGCCAGACTGCAGATGCAAGTATATTAGCATTGTCTGAAAAATCAAAGGTGCCTGCTTGTACGTACGAATAATTCTGTGATGCATAATCTCAACAGTCAAGGAGGAGCAATATCTAGAACATGCATTTCAATGTAATTCAACTATCTATCACTGGAGAGCATTTCAAGAGACTCATGAATGTATTCTAAATGACGCATTTGTGTGGTGTCTTTTTTTTTTTTTTTACTAGTGGATTTCCCCCCAAAATTTCACAAATGTTGGACATGCTCTGGTTATGCACCTATGTGTTTACTCACCAGGTACTCTGGGGAATGCCTTTTTGTAAGCCAGTTGAAGATGTTGGTGCATGAATATCTTGTGACACCCCGGATTCTATCTGTCCTTATTAAGTTGAGGGATAGAGTTTGGATGATCCTGATCGCACAAGAGTAGCCACATCATTTGTGATCACTGACCTTCTTCCCCTATTGGAATATCCACACAAGAGGCTGCCGTGCACACTATCTGCTGTTAAATTTCAGAGTTAGATGCTACACTTCAACTGTCCATTGTTAAGTTTGGCAACCTGGCTCTTGTACTTTTGCACTATAGCCATTTAATAAATATTCCCCAAGATTGCATGTACATTAATTGAAAGAAGTTGAGCCGTCCATCTGTCAGAATTTCACATTCTTTCACATGGAAGACGTTCTACTGTATCTTTAAGAAAGTATTGATCCAACCAGGTGCCAAGAGACAGAACTCCCATATCCTCTTTGTTCGGTGAGACCTGCGCTGCAATTTTCTATGATAATTCATTACTTCTTACAGAAAGTTAATCACAAATCTTTCCCCCATTAAGGAGCCCTTTACCTCCATGAGAGCGCAATGTGGAACTTTCAAAACTAATATCTCCCTCTACTCTCTTCAAACCTATTCATAATCTGCTTTGCACCCTAGCTCTTGGAAGGCAGTCTTTCTGGTTGCTGTCACTTCACCCTTCTAGAGTTGGTGAAAGTCACACGATATACTGTACTGAACCTAATGTGTGTTTTCCAAAAAGATAAAAAGGTGTTGTAAACTCATTTTAGTTTCCTCCCTAATGTAGCTTCAGATTTCATGTCAACCTGTTTCCCCTCCAAACTTTCTCCAGAATCCCTCCTATTCAGCAGAGAGGACTTTACGTACTGTAGATGTTTAGTGTTAGAAATGTTTACCTCAAAAAAACTGTAGCCATTAGAAATGTCTCCATCTTTGTTCATTTAAAGCCCTATGTACAGGTTTAGCCACTTCCAAGCAGTTCTTTTCTGGGGGGATACATTCCTGTATTTTATTGTATTCTAGTGAATCTAATCAAAGTAAAGTGGCTACTGCTGAATTACCAAGAAACGTATCCATTGCTCATTTATGTTGGGCACTTATACCTTTACCAAGACGTATTCTAGAATAAATACCTAAGTGGAGCAACCTTGTTTACAGAATATATGCACAGACGCAGGCAGGCACACACACACACACACACACACACACACACACACACACACACACCCAGGCGCACACAGAAACACACACACACACACTAGCAAGGGCACATTCGCACACACTCACACACACACACACACACACACACACTAGCAAGGGCACATTCGCACACACACACTAGCAAGGGCACATTCGCACACACACACACTAGTAAGGGCACACATTCTCACACACGCACACTAGCAAGGGCACATTCGCACACGGGCACATTCTCACACACACACACACACTAGCAAGGGCACATTCCCGCACACACACACACACTAGCAAGGGCACATTCCCGCACACACACACACTAGCAAGGGCACATTCGCGCACACACACACACACTAGCAAGGGCACATTCGCACACACTAGCAAGGGCACATTCGCAAACACACACACACACACACACACTAGCAAGGGCACATTCGCACACACACACACACTAGCAAAGGCACATTCGCACACAGTAGCAAGGGCACATTCGCACACACACACACACACACAAACACTAGCAAGGGCACATTCGCATTCACACACACTAGCAAGGGCACATTTGCACACAATCTGTCACTGAGAGAGCATTGGCGGGTACTGGTAGCATGCTATTCCCTTAAGGTACAGTGATAGTTTTTGCCTGTCTTTTAGGATATAGGGTATAGGGTTACATTGCCTTTCTTTTCACGTATCTATCCTTTAACCCCTTCGCTGTGTTTGTCGGCCAACGGCCTTCGTGAACACTACCTCCGTAAAGCTGCGCACGTCCCTTGCCCGCCCACTCTGCTAAACCGCCGCAGTTAAGAGGCTATAGGTATGACCACAGTTTTCTTGTTACTACACAAATAATGATGACTATCAGCCATTTAAAATTTGCCTTTTTTTATATAGAGAAAATAAGTGAAGATTGGCCAGTGTATCTAGGTATAGACTATGAAAGTTACATTGATATTTGCTTTGAGTCTTCCATCTTGTATTGTAGCTGGACATGGTCACCGTTGTTTGTATCCTAGTTCTCTTTATGGTTTCTGCCTTTTTATAGTGGTCTTTAACCAGGTGTGGGAAAGCTGGTCTATTTGTATGGTGTGTGCTGTATTGAGGTTTTAAAGCTGTGCATGGTATCCTACTGTATCTTACCTTTCCTTTTGTTCGAGAATACATTAGGCTCAAAATGTGTAACCTGCAGCATTGTATAATCAATTTTTATACAGTCATTACAGATTTACTAATCTATTCCCATTTAATTCTAGGCACTGGATGTGAATAACAGAACCGAAGATTCACTGTACAACAGCACAAGTGGCGATCTGCTTAACATGAACTTCAGCTTAGCCCCTAGCTCACCAATCCACCAGAATGTGAGCTTGCATCAGGCGTTGTTGCCTAGCTGCACCCAAGACCTTTCTTCACTGTTCAGTCCGGTGGTTGAAGGAACGTCCTCAACCTCAACCTCTAATTCGGCTTTGCTCCAATTGGCTCCCGATAACTCCACCCACCTAAATTCAACCTTTGGCTCCACCAACTTCACTGGCACCTTCTTCGAGCCTCAACTGAACAGTACCACCAATGAGACCTCCAGTCCTCAACTGCCAGATCCTTTAGGGGGGCTTCTCGATGAAGCTATGCTTGCAGAGATCAGTATGATGGACCTTGCCATCGAAGAGGGCTTTAATCCTTTACAGGCTTCCCAGCTACAACAGGA
The DNA here is from genome assembly GCF_964263255.1 of Lissotriton vulgaris. NCBI lineage: Eukaryota > Metazoa > Chordata > Amphibia > Caudata > Salamandridae > Lissotriton > Lissotriton vulgaris. Next base: position 1,830,388,593 of record NC_141693.1, on the reverse strand, counting down.
ATTTGATTCAGACTCAGGACTTTCCCTGGACTCTAGTCACAGCCCTCCTTCTCCTAGTAGTTCTGAATCTTCGTCCTCAACAGCCTCTTCTTCATCCTCTTCCTCTACTTCATTCTCTGAAGAAGGAGCAGTTGGGTACAGTTCAGAATCTGAAGTTGTTGACTTCGAGGGATCCGAGGGGGCTGTTGGATACCAACCAGAGTATAGTAAGTTTTGCCGTATGAGCTACTTGGATCCCTCGCAGTTCCAGTACTTGCCATATCTAGAGCAGGTTGGCCACAACCACACATATAACATGGCACCTGAGGTTGTAGACAGCGATGAATCCCAGATGTCACCTGTGATGCGATTGAGCAGTAAAGAGAAACAAGAAGACTTCCTTGACAAGCAGATGGGCCGGGATGAGCAGAGAGCCAGGGCCATGAAGATACCCTTCACCAATGAGAAGATCATTAATCTTCCAGTGGAGGAATTTAACGAGATGTTGTCAAAATATCAGCTGAGCGAGACACAGCTTAGCCTAATTCGTGACATTCGGAGGAGAGGCAAAAACAAGATGGCTGCTCAAAATTGCCGTAAGAGGAAGCTGGATACAATTTTGAACCTCGAGCATGATGTGGACGATTTGCGAAGAGACAAGTCGAAATTGCTTCGAGAAAAGGTAGAGTTCCTCCGATCCATTCGGCAAATGAAGCAGAAGGTGCAGAGTCTTTACCAAGAAGTGTTTGATCACCTACGCAACGAAAACGGCCAGCCGTACTCTCCTCATCAATATGCTCTGCAGTATGCCAATGATGGAAGTGTGGTGCTGATGCCGCGCACTGTGGCAGACCAGCAAGCCAGGCGACAGGAAAGAAAACAAAAAGACAGGCGAAAGTGATGGATTGATGGGGATCTATAATTTGTTACTATGGAGATGGGCTGCCCATTAGAGGAATCTTTAATCCTCCTTATCCCTTATCTTCTCAGGCATGACTGCTGACGGGTCAGTGTACAGGGAAATGACCACAAGTGAAGGTCGCACGCCATTCTTCTGGCCTTACCAAATGGCTTTCCCTCATCGAGGTGGATGTGGGAAATGGACCAAGCTCCGATGCCTTCTTAATTATAGCATCTTGTCCTTGCAGTGGACAAATGGTTGGTGTTGGGAGCCTGCTGATGGGTGATCAAAAAACAGCTCTGCTGTTGGAAACAGACTGGTTAACCATGCTCATTGGAAAAATTCGAACATGTGGAGGGAAAGGTTGAGAAATTGCTGTTTTTCTTAGTTATTTGCGTGAAATAGCTAATCCAAGAGAGAGAGACGGTGATGAAAGTTGAATAGTTGCACTTTTCCCAACATAGGCTCAGGTAGGCCTCGCTATAGGTGAATAGAGCACAGCAAGTTACCCGATTTTTAAATGTGCATTAAGGTTTGAACCGCTGCATGATGTACAAGAAGAGGTACTGGTGAAACATGGGCCGATAGCGATAAGGCTGTATTTGGACTTAAAGCATCATTGAGCGACTGAACACAATAGTTACGGGTTTTTGAGGGGTACTGGTGAAACTGACCTGGGCTGATCAAGGTTTGTAGGTAAACTGCCTATGATGTATCTGCATCCCTCTGGGGAAACCTAGTTACCCGTCCTCACAGTTGATAGTCTGACATGACATATTGTGATGCCATTGTATGTCCGCACTCTATTCATCCCCTCCCTAATAGGCTGAGGAACATCGTGGTGGTGCTCAAACACAGAATGCAGCTCCCAGTACTGCCGCCAAAGACTTTGAGTTCCTGCTCTGTGGGCCAAAGATCTGGGGTCTGCATGCTTTGTGCTACTCGCTACAAGCTGCAGTTCCCGTTCCTACTTAATTCTCACATCCCTCATTATCATGTCACAGGTGTTTTTGGAATCTGACAACTAAGCTAGAATCCAGGGCTCTCTGTTTCCTTCACTTCACTCTTTTCAAAGTTCACTACACACGTTGTCTCTGTTTACAGTTTCAACATTTGCAGATTAATTTATGCAGCACGTAACATCTGACCCCGTGAAATTCTAGCTTAAAAGTGCTTGAATGTTCAATAGAATTTTGTCCTCCATATAAAATTGCTGCCTATGATGTGGAGAGGCGTCTTGCCTTTTTTGTGGGCAAGTCTGGTGAACCACACCACTCGGTGGTTTCCCAGGAATGTCAAATCTAGTCCAATTTCTTGCTCATTTGCTGGTTATTTAAATTTTTGGTTATGCCTTTTTGACCAAGCAGTTTCCAGGTGAATTATGTGGTCCAGTGTGGGGTGTCCATATTCCCTGCGAATGACCAGGTGCAAGGCAGGTTTGGGTCGCACTGAAACACTGCTTCTGATTTTCTGATGGCTGCCTGGAACGTGAGGATAGCTTTAAAACTTGTTCCCAGAGCATTTTTATCTGTCCTGCACTTTTAAATCGTCTGAGTTTTAAAAACTGCGATGCAGTAGAAAATATCCAGCTGTACCTCTTGAAGAACCAATACTAAAAAGAACTGATGCAACCCTAGATGCCATGCATGATCTGTTGATGCGTGGTCTGAGAGCACAAATCCCATTTGCTTTAATCTTTGCGATCCCATGACACCAGAAGCATGGAGTTTAGGGCAGCAAGTGTTCAGTGTGGCAAAGTGTAGTACACTTTTCCTCCGCTCCTAACAAAATCGTATTGGAACATAATACTACTGAGGTGTGTGTGTCTTTATTATTTTTTTGTTTTTTTGCAAGAATTATTTCTAGGGATTTTGAAGACAAATAATCCACTAAAATATAGAAAGGGCGCAAAATGTGTACTTTTTGTTTTGTCTGAAGAAAATGAAGCAGAATAAAATCAATGCTGGAAAACTGACTGAGTCTAATTACAAACGTGTTTTCTGTTTTTGATGCCTTAGTGCCTCGCCCTTTTAGGATCTCTCAGTAAATTATTGTGATAGTGAACAGACACTATCTGATGCTGCATTACCTGTTAAGAGTAACAGCATACTAATCAACACTAACTGTAGTGTGTTCATAGCCTATATTGCGTATTTTCTTTTAATCAACATTGTTGCCTGTGAGTGGTAGAGAACTGTAGGCTGTGCAAAGTGTGGGTCGTGTGCAGGTCAGTTATTGGCATATCACCATGCTTACCAGTATTCTCCTCCATATTGTGTATGGATGCAAGAGTAAAGATCCTCTGGTACTTTGTTGCAGAGAGGATAAGTGCAGGTGTTTTATTGCAGTTTCACTTTGGAAGGTCAGCAGCTACGCAGGCCAGGCAGTTGAAATGGGCCATACTTGATGTTTGGACATTTACTTGGCTGTGCAATTAGAGGGAATGCTTGTCTCTTGTGTCACGAGCAAAACACAAGATTTCAATTCTTGAGGTGACAACTGTGAATATTCAAGCATGTAAATATATGAAATACCTAATGTTGGAGAACCGTTTTTTACAGATAACATTGAAAATGTAGGAACATGCCTTTCTTTGTGCACATCAGTCAAAACACATCCGTACCAGTGGCAAAAAGTGGGGGTGATCATGACAAAGTGCCTGCTAACGCAGGCCCCAAGCCAAGTGCTCTTTCCCTAAAATCAAGGTAAGGTGGACTAATTGTAGCACAGTTGGTACATACTATAGCACCCCTGTAAGTCACTAGTAAGTGGTACCCCTGGTACCTAAGGCCTGCGTACTAAAGACGGTCCCTCCAGGCTGCAGCATGTATTATGCCACTCAAATGGACCCCCCCCCTCCCCCCCCCCCCCCCCCCTCCCCCTCAATACAAATTGAATGCAGACTGCTTGTCATGGTGTAGACCATGAGTGAAAACACATGGCACACTCACTGCATGCCATGCCAAAGTTACTGCAGGTAATGTATGCAAGTCAAACCTACAGCCGGTATTTTAGTCCTGTGGCAGGGTGCATTATATTACATGTGAGGGCATATGTGCATGAGCAGCTATGCCCATGTGATGTCTACTTTAGATACTAGATGGTACAAGTGAACAGGGGAGCCATCTTAAGTATATGTATTGGGCACTGGTCATTACGTGTTCCGCAACTACATGACTTTGCTGAAACCTATGGTGTTTGGTATCCAACACTTTGTCTTAATAAATCTGTACTGTTACCTTTACTAGATTTATATTGACATGCTGGCTGATTGGTATCGTCCAGCCTGTCACAACAGACGGGTTTCTGACCCCTTGCAGGTGAGACCCCAAGCTCTTCAAGGCCAGAAACGCCTCCTTCAGTGGGATGGCTAGTGATTTAGAATATCCAGGCCAGGGTCTTCAAAGCCCCTGCTGCATTTGATATGTGACCCTGGCTTCCCCCAGATCTGAAAGATGCCACCCCCTGCCTTGAGGCCCATTTGGTACCACGACAGGTGGGAAATTTGCTATGCATTACCACCACCAGGCTATTCACACCCCTGAGGTGGAATACCTAATGTGCTCCACGAAAGAAGGATTCCACCATCTTGTTGTGCCCATTCGCATCAGGAAGTGGTCATATAGGGGGTGTAGTGACCCCCAAGGGTAAGTAGCCCATTGGCTACTACTCTTCACACCCCTAAAATAAGTGTTTAGGTGTCCCCCTGACACCCAGAAACTGAGATTCGTCTGCCTGAAAGGACAAAGAAGAGCCGCAGACGTGAGAATTGTTGACCAGCATCATGCCGGACTACTGCTCTCTGCCAATTACAACTACACTGACTCGTCCAGAAGCAGGACAACCTCCCCAAACTGCACAGCACTAATACCCGAGGTACCAGAGCCAGTTGCAAGCACCAAGGCTTGTTTAAGTTCAGTCAGAAAATCGCTGCTGCCAAAACGTACCTGCACATCAAGGAACTCTGAGAGGCCAGCTCCACATCAAGAGTGGTCCTGCTGTGTTTTCTTTTCCATCTTCTGCAGGACCACTGAGAACTGCAAGAGCCTCTAACTCACCGACCTGTCGGACAAAACTCCTCTGCACCGAACTCCCCAGTCTGGGCTCAGGTAAACCTACAGTGTCTGTGATTCGGAGGCCATCAAGAGCCGAGCCCTTTCCTAGGGTTCTGGCGGACTGGTCCACCACCTCACACCCCATTGCAGCTAATTTACTTTTCCCATTGACTTTATCAGGTAACGTTCTAGGCTACTGCCGCGTAAAGCACTTCTGCACCCGGACACACTAGGGCAAGTATTTTTGAACTCTTGATGCTTTCTTGGACCTTGGCCCCTACTTACCTTGAGTCCAGAAGAATAGTGCTGTAAGGCGCCTGCAAGTGTGTCTATGGATAACATTACTGCTTTAGAGGCTTATGCCTCAAATCTGACAGTGGTTATTTTTTTACTGTAAAATTTGGTAACGTCGAAAGTAATTACCTGATACCAATAATTTTGGTGTCTAAAATTCTATAAAAATGTTTCTAAATTGGTCTCGAGTTTTATCTTGAATGTCTCATTTATTTACTGTGTGTAAAACAAATGCTTACACTAACCTGTACTACCCTTTGATATCCCTAAACTGCTCGCCCACACTACAACAAAGAGCATTTAGGATTAATAATTTAAGCTCAGTAAGCCAATATAGGGTTGTTTGGACTTTCTTCACAGTGTACCTCATTTCGGCACACTACATAAAAAGCCAGCTTCCTCCAAAACAACTATTGACTATATTTTTAGCATATACTCTTGATGATCTAACTCCAACTCTAGCTACTGAAATGGAGAGACCGAGGTCAAACTACCACACTCCAAGCTTTTTAAATGCTCCACTTTAGACCTTCTGACAACAGGTCCTCTTTGTTTCTCTGCTCTTCGTAGTTACTACTGTCTAACAAAAAAAAACAAATGGTGCACCACTTTATGAATATAAAATGTATGAGATCTGTGTCCAAGATTGTTTCTTCAAATCATCCTTTATTTTATTAACTTCTAGCACATCAAGTTGAGTCGAACAGCCAACGTGTTTCGTTCAAACAGATGAACTTCCTCAGGGCGTGTGCAAAGCACTCCTAACTATTCGTCAGGGTATTCGCGATGGATCAGTGTGACCAGCAAATAGAAATCGAACACTCTGTATCCACTCAATTTATTGTGGATGAAACGTTAATAAACCAGAACCCAAGCCCAAATATGTCTAGGTACAGAGTTTATTCGGCTCTGTACCTGGACAAATTTGGGCTCCGGTTCTGGTTTATTAACGTTTCATTCACAATAAATTGAGTAGTGGACTGCACCGTGACAGTGGGTGCATTAACTGTGTGCACACACCATTAGGGTATTTCCGACTTGGCACAGCACATAGGGGATAGCAGGTTAGGTGCTAGTTCCATTTACGGTTCCGCTGTCAATGTATTTTTGTTATAGTTACTACTGTGTTCATACTACATGTGGCTGTAGATGCTCATGCTTAGTATATTCCTGCTATCTAGTATAAAATACTTCCAGCATCTGGGCACCCCACAGCTAGACCTATTTGCCACCCCAGAAAAAAAACAAATAACCAAGCTTAGCCGCCATGTACCCATACATACCTACAGTTCATGGACAATGCACTATGGAATTGTACACACTGACTAGGCCATGGGGAAATATGGGTAAAAGATCACCCACTAAGTATACATGAAGAACTGAACTCTACACTCAAATTACATCAATACCAAATGGCATCCATGTCATTAACAAGGTTTCCATAATTAATTAGACCATTTGTTGAACAAAACATTCCTTTAGGAGACCCCAGTTATATTAACTGACACATAAAAAATTGCTTCAATCAACGTCTGCAATTAATTCTGCAATCTTGTTTACAAAGATTCTATGCAGAAATGTAGCTCTCATAAAGGAGTCTAGCAAATCATCCAGAAATGTCCATTAATCATAAAAGTTTGGTCATGTTGTACAAGACCAGCATGAAAAGTTTACAAAGCCATCAGCTGTGATCTTGATTCCTCCTTCAAAGGCAACTGACAGTGAACAGCTAAAAAATGTTGATACACGTTTCAGTCGAATTCTTAAGTTGGCTTACCCTTCATCAGGACCACGAAATACATTTCAACAATCAAACAGAGATCCTGAATCGAATCAGATTGCAGAGGTGGTCTAAGACTACGCAAGAAAAATAGTCTAATGGGTTACCAAAAATATTGGACTGAAGAAGGGATGCGTGACAGTTAACACCACAAGAGCTGTGCTGGCTGGCCGAGAATATCATAAGATTAAAAACTCCAATATTTTTGAGCGTTTCAGAAAAGGAAGCCCTCTGGTGTTTGAAAAGTTGCATACATAAAGAGCAGGCAAATCGGCAATAGAACAGCTGAAGCCTGAAAATTGGACAAGAAAAACTAGCTAGCATAACAATGAATTATTAAACGGAGCTCCTGTAAGCAAACATGAAAGCATTTTTATAAAATTAGGATTTGTGGGCCTGCAGATTTCAGAATGGAACATCTGATGCTAAAGACAAGTGGAACAATAATTTAGATTTGGACCCGGCTTATGGAACATGGGGAAAACACCAGTGCAGTAGAGCACGATCAAGCATTATGGATGCATTAGTCTAAGATATTGACCTATGCTTTTCTACCCCTCCCGCTGCTTCCCTACATGGTAAGGCAACGCAGGTACTACTCTAGAATCCGATATTAGTATATTGTCCGTGCATAGAACTTGAGTCTTTGATACATTTAACTTCTATCCCAAGATCGGGCCAAACTCTAAAGCTAATTGCTCAATCTCTTCCAGAGCCATCACTGGACCACCGCTATATCGTCTGAATATGGAAACACTGAATGTGAGAGGCTTTGCACAACAAATGGTTTTATTTGCGGAGTATTAGTTAGCCTTTCATTGAAAGGATTTATATACAGAGCAAACAATGGGGAGCAGGGACACCCCTGCCTGGTGCCACTTGTGATTTTTATATTATCCGATTTCCTCCCCACTGGCTGTTGGTGAAGTATATAGTACCTGGATTGCCTTAAAAAAAAATTCTCCAAATCCTGCTCGCCTCATGACCTCCCATAAATAATGCCACTCCACACGGTCCAACGCCTTCTCAGCGTCTAATAAGATCAGTCCTAATTTACTTTGTTCTGCTTGAGCAATGTCAAATAAAGTTATGACTTTATTAATATGTGTGACCGTTCCTCTATTGGGTATAAATCCATGTTGGTTGATCAAGACTAGTGGAGTGATGACCTTTGATATACGGTTAGCTAGAATTTTGGAGTAAATTTTGCTGTCACAATTGAGCAGAGAAATGGGGCGATAAGAGCCCGGCAGCTCAGGAGGTTTACCCTTCTTGTTAAAAACCACTATGGCTGCTTCATCCCATGATTTGGGTGCCACCCCTCGTTGCGCTGTTCTAAAAGTTTCCAACATTACCTCTTTTAATTGAGTAAAAAATACCTTATAAACTTCTCCCGGAATAAGATCAGGACCAGCAACCTTCCCATTTGCTAAGCTTTTTACTGCATTCTTCAACTCTTCCATTGTAATTGGACTGTCTAACCATTCCTGCTCACTAGCCCCTAGTTCAGTAACATTCTCCTGCTGTGGTATTAAAACACCTCCTACATTCCTGGTCTGCTCTGTATATAATTCGGTATAGTATATATTTTTTTAAAAACCATTTTTAATTTCATTTCATCAACATATAATACGAAACAATCAAATACAGTCTCCTTCTATTACATTAATAGATTAATTATGATCCGGCAGTTTCAACAGTAAGGTTAAAGAACATCACATATACTTTAACTATCCCACTACACATTTACACCCGCCTCACCCCATCCATCACATTATGTCGGATTCCCAGCTGTTACATCAGGGACCTCCCCCTTTCACGGGCTGTTTTCAGGTGTCATCTCAGTACATGGTGGCTCACATATGTTCCCTCTGGATTCGTTCCACTACCCCCATATTCGTATCCACTTTTTGGGGCAGCCCCTATGTGTGTAGACCGCTTTCTCCGCTACCATGGCGATGTCCATATAGTTTTCCCATTGTGATTGTGTGGGTGTAACCCCGGAGCCCTATTCCGCGCTATATTCCGTTTTACAATGGCCATTCCCAATGTCGCCCACGCTTTCTGCGTCACATTGAGGTCTGTTGGCTGCCATATGTTTAGAATACAACATCTAAGGTCTGCCAGGACTTCTACCCCGCTCACCTCTGAGATTTGTTCCAACACTTGTTTCCAATATGATCGTATTTTGGGGCAATCTCATATGGTATGTGCCGGTTTGTCCGCAGCCCCGCAGACAAAGTGCCCAGTCCGAGTCATTTATGTCCCCTATTTCCACCTCCCACTTGCTGCACAGCACTACCGTGGGGTCAGGGAGATTGTTGATCAATTTTCTGTATGTTTGTGAGATGGCTTTTTTGTCTAGGTGGTCAGTGAGGAGCCGATCCTCAAGTGGTGAGGTGACTGGCAGGGTGGTTCCTGGGGGAATAACGCATTAAAGAGCATGCCGAATTTGGGTGTATCGGTATAATTCCGTGGCTGCCATACCGTATTTTTCTTTGAGCGCGGTAAATGACATAATTTCTCCCCTTACCCACAAGTCACCAATATTGGTAATAACTATTAGGTCCCAGTTCCTGAACCCTTTAGTGTTTGCCAGTGTGCCCAACCGTTTTGTCTCCCAGAGTGGGGTAGCTAGCGTAAGCACTCCTTCCCAACCTAGTGCCTTCTGGGCTGTATGCCATATTTTGATTGTGTGGGCTGTGGGGCCTGTCAATGCTTGGCGTCTCTTGGTTGTGTATAGGGTTCTCATCAGGCAATCAGCCGGTAGCACCTCCCTGTCTAACCGGTAGGCTGGGTCGTCGTGTGGTGTGTGCAGCCACTGATTCACAATTACTAGCTGTGCCGCCCAGTAGTACAATTTGATGTTTGGTAGCGCTATGCCACCATCATACCAACTGCAAGTCAACTTCGTGTGTGCTGTACGAGCCGGCTTTCCATCCCAGAGCAGAGCCGCTACTTGGTTATTAACGGCCCGAAAATAGAGTTGAACCGGGAAGGGTGCATTCTGCAGCGCGTAAAGGAACCAAGGGAGCGCTAACATTTTGAAAAGTGCTGCCCTACCTAGCAGAGTGAGCAGGAGGGACCGCCAGTGGGAGACGTCTGATTTTAGTCTGTGTAATGGCTTCATTAGGTTTTCCTCCGTAAAGTTGGCCGCTTGAGGTGTGATATAGATTCCCAGATATTTGAACCCTCTGGTAACTATTTGTACTGGACAGTCTTGGGGCGAGGTCGGTGCCTGCCCGCGTAGTACCTATAGTAGTGATTTTGTCCAGTTGATCATATAGCCGGATTTCTCCCCATATACTGTAAGGATGTCCAGTAGGGCTTGCAGGGACTCTGTCGGGATGTCATGTAGAGTAGCACATCATCGGCAAATAAGGAGATACAGTCTTCCCAACCAGTCTCCCATACTATCCTCCGAAACAGCGGTGTCGTGCGTGTCCAGGCTGCTAAAGGTTCTAAGACCAAGGCGAAGAGGAGAGGCGAGAGCGGGCAGCCCGGTCTTGTCCCCCTGCCCAGCGCAATCGCCCTCGAGATATGACCATTTGCGACCACATGCGTCAGTGGTGCCGTGTAAAGTAGCCAAATCCAACCACAGAACTTTGGGCCAAAACCCATCCGTCATAAGACCGCAAACAAACAACCATTCCACCTGATCGAAAGCCATCGTTGCATCCAGGGAGAGGATGGCCCTATCACATTGGAGCAGGTGGGTGTGAGCCAGCACCCCATGCAGGCGCCGCAAATTGAGGGAGGTGTTACGGCCGAGCATGAAGCCTGACTGGTCTGGGTGGACCAGCGTCGCCAAATGGGGCTGTAGGCGTATCGCCAGTGTCTTGGCCAATAATTTTGCTTCCGCATTAATCAGTGATATGGGACGGTAAGACGAGGGTTGGTCCGGTGGCCTACCCGGCTTGTGTATCGTTACAATTGTCGCTAGTCTCTGGTCTTCGGGCAGGGTTCCCTGCGTGAGGCTGTCATTATACATGTGTATCAAGTGGGGACTGATCTTGCTCGCCACCGGCTCATCGTACCTTGCCAGCTTTTCGACAATTAACTGCGGGTCCGGTGTCAGTGTGCCGTCCGCTAGTGTCAGTTGTGCTATCCACCTACTCGCCCTTTCCTTCTTCTCTAGCCATGCAAGCATTTTCCCGGTTTTGTCCCCCACCTCATATACTTTGTGCATTGTTGCTTTGGTCATAGCTTCAGCATATGCTCGAAACTCCTGCCCTGCTAGTGTTAATGTCTGTGCTGTAGTGTCGTTGGGGTCTAGTGCATGTGCAGTCTCCGCCTGTAGTGCCGTTGCCTCCAAGGAGTCCATGATTTGGTTTTGTTCCCGCCTGTGTCGGGTGATGGCTGAAATTGCGTGTCCCCTAATGACCGACTTATATACTTCCCATAGTGTGCATGGTGAATCTACTGACCCAGTGTTGTCAGTAAAGTACAGGTCCGTGGCCGTTACCAGGGCAATGGCGATCTTAGGGTTCTGGAGGAAACTGGGGTACAACGGGTATATGCGCAGCCGCCGCGGGCGGTGAGTATTGTAAGTGAGCTGTACCGGGGAGTGGTCCAAAATACCTCGAGCTAGGTGGTCGATTGCTGTGATGTTCTATGGGGGTATCGCCAGTGTAAGGATGTAATCAATGCGGGATAGACTATTGTGTGCCCCCAAATAGTATGTGTATTGTCTTTCCGTGGGATGTTTTAAGTCTCCACATGTCGGTCAGACCCACTGCCCCAAGAAATTCTACAAGGAGTTGACTGGGTTTATTACTGTCTCTGGGTGGGCTACGGTCGATGGTAGTGTCGCATACTGCATTGAGATCTCTACCTAGGATTAATTCGCCCTCAGGTAAGTCTAATAGGAGTTTACAGAGATCTGAAGTGTTGCCTGATGAAGTGTTGGGGGAATGTATACAGAGACCATGTTGTAACTGAGCCCCCCCCATTGACAGGTGAGTGCTGCGAATCTCCCATAATTGTCTGCCCACGTTCTCGTGACCACTAGTGGGGAGTTCTTGTGTATTAAGACGCCCACTCCCCTGGATCCGGAGGAGAACTCCGCATGTGCTGCCATTTTAAATCCCCAGCGATTGAGTGCCTTACACGCCGGTCCAGTTAAGTGTGTTTCCTGATGTAGAACCACTGTGGGGGCCTTCCGCTTTAAATATTGTAGGACTAAACCCCTCTTGATTTTAAGACTCAAACCATTGACATTCCACAACAACACTGTCAAGGGGGGGGTGATCAATCGAGGTGCTTGTTGATTACTTCCCATCAGGTTGGTGCGCTGCATAGTATTCGTGGTGTGGAGTGTCACGAGTGATGCCGCTGCCAGTGCACTTGTCTTTTATGTGCCCCCTGTGTTCCCTGCCATCTTACTATCAGTTTGAGGAGAGTCTGTGTAACGGTAACCTGTAAACACATGCATAGAAACTTTGCATAACTTAAAACCCGTACCCCCCACCCTGCCTTCCTGCCCGGTGGATTCACAACAGTCCACCTCCCCAACTGAGCAGAGTGCTTACATTCCCCGGTAACCTGCATAACTCGGGAGGATGAGACCTCGTTGACCCCATTCAGCCCCCCATTCGGAATTAGTCCCATTATTGCGTATTGAGTCCGATATCACCTTCCTCTTGCCGTCTTCTCAATTTGGTCGGCTGTGTCCGCCCAGGTCCGCGGCAGATGTCAATTGTACAATGGCCGCCCCCCCCATCCCCGCAAGTTCCCACCCACCAGTCTCTGTTTGCATTAGTGACGATGAAGAAAGGATCCCCGGTTCAGTCATAGTCTCTTGGTCATGCTGCAATCCTCCAGGTTGACATCTGCAGTGTTCATCCAGTAGACACTGTAAGCCCTCCTCCGGATCGTCGCGGGCTGTTCCTCGATTTTTAGGGCCTCTTGCCGGTCGCCAACCCTCTAACCAGTCTCTCGCCTCCCCTGGGGATTCAAAGAAGCATGTCTTTCCTTCGGATTCTACTCTGAGCCGCGCTGGGAAGATCATTGAGTACTTGAGTTCTCTGCTCCGCAATTCTTTTTTAACCTCCATAAAGCTCCTCCGTTGTTGTGCCACCGCCGCTGTATAGTCCGGTTAGAAGGCGACTTCCGAGTTTTCGATCTTAATTGGAGGGGCCATTCTCGCCGCGTGTAAAATGGCGTCGCGGAAGTTAAAGATGCGCGCCAAAATGGGTTGTGGCGGTTTCCCCGGGTGCGGCTTCCCCACTGGCACTCTGTGGGCCCGTTCCACCGAGAAATATTTCGACAGGCCTTGTGGTTTCAGCTGGTTTTGGATAATATCCTCCACGAAGAGGTCAAGGGCCGAGTCTCCCGCCGTCTCTGGCACGCCAACTAGGTGTACATTATTGCGCCTCGATCTACCTTACTGTTCGTCCAGCTTAGCTTTCAGCGTCATGTTATCTTGCTCCAGCTTGTGCATTCTGATCTGCAAGTCCGCTGTATCCGCCAATAGCCCCGTCGTTGTTTTCTCCACTTCTCCTAGGCGGTCTGTTACTTAGGCGAGGTCCGCTCGCATGAAAGAAATATCAGTCGAGATCGTGCCCATGGAGGTCTGCATCAACTGTAGCGTCACCATGACGTCTTTTAAGGTGATCTCACCCGTACCCCCTGGGCTGGGCGATAGTCGTGTGGATGACTGCGGTGTACTCCCTTGTGGTAGGCATACTTGTCTAGTCTTGGGGCCTGTGCCCTCCCCCCTCTGCCGCTCATAATGCCCCCTCCTGTGGGCGAAGTACGGTGGTTTCCCCTCATGCCCCTGCCCACTGTTCTCCGGCAGCTACGTTCTGATCGTTGGTCTTCCTGTGTTTTAGCGTCGTGTCCCAGCCAGGGGCTGGAGAGTGTGTCGCAGTGACCGAGGGGCGCCCACCATGCGGCTCTTCAGAGTGGTTGATAGTGCTGTTGGGGTGGCGGGCCTGCCTGACGCGCGGCCCGTGTGCTGTCGCTCACCAAGTGTTCCTCCGGGGGGGGGAAGGGGGAGTGCTGATTTTGGCGGGGCCCAAACCGGCTCATCGTCCGCGGTCCCTGGCGTTTGCGGCCCTCAGGGGTACTTGTAGACTGCTTGCACCGTGTTCACAGACCCTGAGGTGTGGGCCCCCGCGGCGATGCTTTCGTTTTTACCGTCCCGTTGACCGCCTCGAGCCCGCTGCGGACACTTGGGGCGGTCTCCCACACAGTTGCGCTGTTTCGCGGGCCTCAAAGTTAATCGAGTCCACGGCACCGGCGGGAACAGTAGGCCTCAAATTTCACTGTGTCGGATCTTCGCCTGTGGAGGGTTGTTGACGACGCAAGTTGGCTCTTTGGGAACTGGACGTGTTCAGATTATAGAATTTGCGCAGTAGGCGCCAGTGTCGGGCAGGATTCTTATGCGGATTTCGGCGGGAGGCTCCTAGGGTCCCAGAGCTCTCCTAAGCTGCGGGCATCTTGACTGGTCGCTAGCCACGCCCCCCAATTCTGTATAGTATTGATGAAAAATAGCCAATATCTGCTCTGGAGTGTGACATAAATTCCCATTATTTTCTTTTAACCCTACTATGAGCCTTGAGGTTTCCTGCATCCGTAGCCGTAAAGCAAGACATCTCCCTGTAGCCTCCCCATATTCATGACATTGGCTCTTATATACCAAATATTTCCTGCTATCTCAGAATTCCAGACCCCTAATATTTTGGCCCGACAACGAGCCACCGTATCCTCAAAATCTGAGATGTTCCCTTAATTCGTTTTTTTAATTTCTTTCATTAAATTCTCTTCTGCGCTAGTTATTGAGATATAAAGATCTTGCATTTCTGCCTTTAATTTTTTGGGGTGAAAATTACCAAAACTCAGGACTTCCTCTCTGAAGCAAACTTTGAATGACTCCCATACATTATCAACTGAAGTAGAATGTAAATTGAAAATAAAAAATTCTGATATCCAGTTTATCATATGACTTTTAAATTGATCATCTAAACCTAATTTTCGATCAAAAGTAAAACCTCTCCTTGAATATTCCATCCCTATATCTGCTATTTCGATCAATATTGGAGCATGGTTAGATGAGCTTCTAGGAAACAGCTGCATGCTTGCTCCACTTAATAAGGAGAGGGGGGCGAAAAAATAGTCAAGATGGGCCATTTTTTTTATGAGGGAAAGATTAGAAAGTGTAGCCGGGGCTGGCAGGATAAAGATCACACCACACATCAACCAGGCCGTGATCTATTCGAAGATTATGAAGAGCTTTGAAAACCCTAGGTTTGCCTTTGTAATTTCCAGGCCCTTCCATTATCTCTTGTGGTGTCAAATTAATATTAATATCACCACATATCACCAAGGGTGATGCCCAGGATGCCAGTTCTATATTCAGCCCCTCCAAAACCTCCGCCTCATCCATATTAGATCCGTAAATTGAACACAGAGTAAATTGAAAACTACCTATCTTTAGTTCTGTTATAACCCAGCGTTCCCATTTATCACTTCAACTTCGGCCGGCTATACAATAGTGAGATTTAGTCAGTATCATAATATACTAATATCGGATTCTAGAGTAGTATCAGAAGTTGTATATTTAGGTATTAAAATTAAGACCACTATGAAAGAAATAGTAGATGTTAATTGGTTGGATACATTGCAACATATTAAACAGTCATTGGATAGATGGGGGCATTTTCAATTAACGATAATCGGCAGAGGGAATATTATTAAAATGAGTATACTGTCAAAAGTATTATATTTATTTAGGTCTATTTCTCTCGAGATACCTCTTACATATTTGCAGCAATTGCAGTCTTTATGTTCAAAATTTCTTTGGACCCCGGGGAAGCCACGACCGCCGATGCGATTGATGACACTTCCCGTTGAGAGAGGTGGACGGGCTATTCCAGATTTTACTTTATATTATTATGTTTGTTTTTTGCAAAGATTTTGCGCATTGTTGACAGGGGAATTATTAGAGGACAGCACAGTAGCACCATCTATATTTCAGCTTTTGATAGGGAGTCAGGCCAATCGATGTCTGTTCAGAGAACTGGAATGGAGTTACTATAAAATAACTTGTTTTAAGGTTTTAGAATCAGAATTCAAAATTTGGAGGAATGTGTCGAGATTGACCGGTGTAGGTAAATTGACATATTATACACCATTGAATGCTAATAAAATATTACCTTCTATATTCTGGGATAGGATAGCTAGGGATTGGGTCCATAAGGGTATTGAACAAATGGGGGTTTTTTTTGTAGTAGGAGGGCTTTTGTTGACATTTGAAGAATTACTCAGAAATTTAATTTGATTAACACTCAGTTTTTTAAATATCCTCAAGTTCGTGATTTTTTGACTCTGAAACAGATTAACTTTGAACGTAATGCTTTGGTTGAGGCAATTCGTCAGCAGGGTAAAATTTGAGATTTGTATAAAATACTGATGGAATTTAAACCTGATGATTTAGAGAAACATAATTTATATTGGCGGACTAGGTTGGGAGAAACAGACTTGGTTGTAGAGGATGCTATTTTGATCTCCCAGGAAGCCTTCCTGTCGGCCATTTTGAAGGCTCAATTTTTTAAAACTCTATTCAGATTATATTATACTCCGGATCGCATGCTTAAATGGGGCACTCGCTATGACGGCAAATGTTTTCGCTGTGGGAGCGATAACGCAGATAGTTTACATATATTTTTTAGTTGTGTTAAACTACTTTTTTTTTTTGCATAACATGGAAAAGTTTCTATCTGCTATAACACGATGCACTGTTAAGATCTCTCCAGCTCTTATGCTGTTAGGTGGTGTTGGGCAAGCTGTTAAAAAAGGGATGCCCCTTTATAAATAAAGATATTTTCTATTTGTAGCGATAACTGCAGCTCGCCTATGTATTGCATCTGATTGGCTGCAAATTGAGCCACCAGCTTTTGAATTTTGGCGGGCTAAACTCTATAATTTGTATAAATTAGAATGGAATCTTTATGCTTTGAAAGGGGCAAAAAAAACGGAAACTTGTTATGTTGATCTGGGGGGTAATTCATGATCATGTGGAAACGGGGTAGTTTAATCTGTATACTGATGAATTATGTTTCTTGATTTTACTGAGTGTTATAATTATTCTTGCTGATTGTTGTCTCGATGTTCTTACCGTGGAATAATTAAAAAAAAAAAAAAGGTAAGGCAACGCAGGCCAACATCACTAACCCTCATTCTAGTAGCAACACCCTTGGCCTGACAGTCCTGGTACTCCACCCTCCTAGAGATGTCTCTCAGCCCTCCCAAGAGGTGCCTGCTCAAGCCAGACCTCCTATGACTCCTTCTGATTCTGGACAGCTCAACCTTGCAGTTTAGCACCTGTACTTCATCCTTCCAGGAATGTATGTCACACTTAAAGTTAGCCCAATGGCCGACAATGCTGGCTTGATACACGGAAAGATGGAAAAGGTTTGTTTAATTTGGATTTCCAAAAAGTTGGTCCCTTGAGGCCTACTGTTCAGGATATTGTCCACCTTTTGTACTTGCAGAACTCAGGCCTTCGGTACACCTCTTTGCCTACACTTTGATCAGTTGGAGCCTACATGCAGAACAGGGAATACTTTCCCCCCCTACCCACCTTTCAAAGTTATAGTTAAGACAGCCGTGTAGGGTCTCTAGAGTTTTACCCCCTAAAGTGCCTGCTGTGTGGAATCGCTATGTAGTGTTCATCAAGCTCCAGGGACCACCATTTGAACCTATGCATTCATGCCCGCTTCAGCCCTTCTGCTTGAAAGTGGCTTGCCTTGCGGGCATTACTTTGCTTGGCTGCATTAACAAACTGCAAACCCTCTCCACCACAAGGGCCTTTCATTCAGATCCACCTGGACAAGGTTGTTCTTGATACCGATCCTAGCTTTCTCCCTAAGGTCTTAACAACATTCCACCTTGGCCAATTTTTTTCCTCAACCAAATTCCATGGCAGAAAGAGCACTGCACACATTGGATGTTAAGAGAGCTCTCATGTACTCTATTGACTTGACCAATCCATTCTGTAAATCAGATCTGCTGTGTCTTCCTTGCAAGGCCTCAGAGAGATCTCCCCATCTCTAAGGAAGGTATTGGGAAGTGGATAGTCGCATGTACCTGCTATCACACACAAAGAGTGTACTCCAACTGCCAGAAAGGAGCAGCTATGGTCTTGCTGATAAACATCTGGCCAGAGGATATCCGTCAGTCAGCCACCTGGACAACTCCACAAACCTTTATCAAGCACTACTGTGTGGAGCCCTTCGCATGACAACAGGCCATAGTATGCCAGCATGTGTTACCCTTATTTCAAACAACCTGTGATGAATGACACATCTGTGAGGACTTCAGTGCCAACACCTTCAGTGTCTGGCAGATCCAAACCCAGCACATCCTGAAATAGATGTCTCTTTGTGGGCATTCTACAAAGTGCTCTTCTTGGCAAGTCCAAGAGAAACGGGCTTCAGTTGATAATTTAGACTTTTGGTAAATGTAGTCAGCCCTCTGGTAATGTCGAAACGACAGATGGATTCTTCTATTATGGAGATTCCGCACCTTGTGAATATTCCTCTGGTGTCAGCTGGATCTGGAAACAGTTCAGCAGTACCCCTGCGTCTGGTAGGTGGATCCACACTGGGAGCGATTTGCAGACCAACATGTAAGTGCTACCCATGCGTGCTAACCTCCATTCCTGTATTTCTATAATACTAGATATGGATCTGGAGCTATCCTTTTTTCACTAATGAGACCATTCTCTTTTTCAAAATAAAAAAATACACCAGTGAAAATGAAATGTAACCCTTGAAGACCACAGGGTTCAAGCCTTTTAAGACTGTCTCAAACTGATGTCTGTGACTGATCCCATCAGGTATGCCTTTGGTAATTTGTGTTAAAACACGATTCCAAGGCCTGTAGTGATTGCAGCCTGATATACTTTAAAGCCATACCGGACTGTGAGGCGAAGCTTTGTCACCAAACAACGAAGACCACATACTAAATGCTCGAGGACAATAGGTAGGTCTCAATCTCACTTCTGAAGTTGTTCCCACAGCAGATCATAGTTGCAATCAAAGTCATCAGGTAGGTCAAAAAGAACAAGAGGCCCATGCAGGATTTGGCCCCTTTACTTCAATCTTGAACTCCAACGACTCAATGGTGTCCGTGTGCCTGCCTCTCTCTCAAAGTTGATTACATTTGAAGCAGATTCCAACTTGTCCCAAGGCAACCCACATTTTGAGTTCCTTTGGTGGTGTTGCATCACTTGGAGAAATTCTGAGAAGCCATGCTGCGTCTTTTTGGCACCGTATCAGCTCTATTCTGCGCACCTCTGGCCTCCAGGATCCATGTGGACCTTCAACTAAAATTCTGCCTGCATTTCTAACATCTGTACCAGTTGGAACTTCTGAACTTGTTGTAGGTTCTGTTTCGGTCTTGGTGCCATGACCAGCATTGGACTGTCAAGCCATGATACTGGATGAAAATGCACAACTTGTCATGCTCTCTGACTCAGGCCAAACTCCTCTCGACCAAGGCCTCGACCTGATCCCTCCTGGTTGCATCCTTCAAGTCACACATCAGACACTGACACATTGCCCTTCCCTCCTGAATGGGCTCAAGATATCCAGTCTTTTTAGAACAGATTTGGATGATGACCAGTATGATGATGGGGGTGAGTTGGTACCTCCGTACCAGATGACAGTTGGTATGAGGAATTGCAATCTGCCAGTGGTCTGGATGCTTCTCTGAACTCAGAACTGGTTCCTCACCCTGGTCCTCCTACTGAGGACAGTGACTTATTTGCTGTGGGAAAGCTGAGGGCAGCTAAGGTACTTTACCTCCATGATTGGGAGTTGGAGGTCAAGGTTGGGGTTCACCAACTAGATCAAACTCGCACACACACTGTCTTCTGCCTTTTAATGAGGCTCTAATGGATACCATGCTACGGGCATGGGTGAATTCCTGCTTGGCTCTCCGGTGAGCTGGCAAAAAGCTTCAAGCCATCATCCTGCTTTTGGCAGCCAGGCTTTTCTGACGCTACACCCGACCCCTGAAAGTTTAGAGGTGCAGGCTTCTGCCAATAAGATAAACCAAATGCTTACTCTACTACTGGACAGAGCCAAATTACTTTGAGACCTTAAGCACATGGTTTACTCCACCATCCTTGCTGTGTGTTTGATAAATGCCAGCGGTCTCATTTCCACTACTCCTATGCATTTTGGGATTCAGCAGCCAAGGTTTTGCCTGTCATGCAGAGGACTTGCAGCCCTCTTAGGCCATTCAAGACAGCTGTGATGTGGGAAAGTATGTGATACGTTGTGAGCTAGACACTGCTGATTACCTAGACCGTGCAATAGGCATCAGTGTAACACGCAGATGGAATGCCGAGGATGAGGTCTACCAGCTTTCCCAGGGACATTTAGTCCTTGCAAATTGACATGCCATTCACCAGCTCTCTTCTTCGGTTAGAAAGCAGACTGTGCCCTTAGGCGAATTAAGGATAGCAAGACCACAATGCTCCTTGGGTCTGTCTGCCACCAATGATCAGTTGCACCAGCAGTGCACATCCTCGGTGGTCAGTAGGGGCCATCAGTATCAACAACACTAGCCTACACTGCCAGCCCAGCAAACTTCCAAGCTAGTCCAAGGCTGAGAACATGCACCCCACAGACCACATGGATAACTGGGGCAGCGTTCTGCACCTCAAAACTGCTTTAGTGTGTCTTTCTAGACACACAGCCACCCTGTAAGAGGCAGGTATCAGCATTTTCTCCCTGGATGGCAAGCTATCACTTTGAACAAGTGGGCCCTTCGGGGCTACGCCTTTCAATACCTTTCCACTTCACTGCATCCCAGTTCCTTTCTGCTAAAGGGTTGACCCACTGCAATCCAAATTATTGCATTTTGTGTTGTGACTAGCCCATCAAGCATTTCCTTTGGGTACTGTTATCTGTTGCTTTGCCAAAAACGCTTTCACCTTTTTTTGGTTGCCAGATCAGCCTTCTTTGTTTCAAATTGCATTTTGTGATGCGTTGTGAAAGTTTGTAACATTTCGTCCCACCTACACCTCAGTGACCTCAACTTTCAGGTGGAGCACCTCACTGACTCCCACTTATCCCCTCTCCAAACATCCCCTACCTCCTGGAGGACCTGAGCATAATGGAGATGTTCCAACAAGGAAACGTCTCCACCCATGCAGGTGGACATCCCCACGACCCTGTCTGTCCAACTTCACTAACATCCCGGTAGACAAGCTCACCACACCCACCTGTACAGATAACTCCCATGTCTGATTAGGCGTGCATCTGCCCAACCCACACAGACCCGTACTCGCCAAAACCTCCTGCCACAGCTGGAAATAGATCCCTGACGAAATCTGAAACTAAGACCTCTCATCTCGACACCCGTCTCAACAAGATGACCTTCTTTGCTCTGTCATGAACTTCTACAGTTGGACGACTTCCTGCACACTGACCCTTGCCTCCCTCAAAACCATCTCAACATTTTTGGCAAAGCAATGGACAAACTGGAACATGGAAGACCTATGTCTCTACAAGCACCAGTGCAAACAGCTGGTACGCCAGTGGCCAGTCGCACATACTGCCAATGACCAGCAACTACAGATCAGCCCTCTGGATCTAACATTAGCGCCTCAGAGCCACCAAGTGCTCTGCACTAATCGAACTGCTCCAATAACTCTACCACTGTGTAGGAATTCACGTCACCTGCTGCCAGCTTCACAACCATCACCCTGTTCACAGGAACTCTGCATCCTGCTCTCACTCTTACTTCAGCAACAAAATCGAAGCCACCTAGAGCATAGTTCCATACCAACCAGATCTCTCCTCCCTCCCCATCCTTCAAAACCTTGAGAAGAGCACCCCAAAATAGGCCCTGACCTGCTGGCCCATTCTCACTCTTTGGAAACCACCATAATGCCCTCTGCCACTTGGGAGTCCTTGGATACCTGCCCCAACTTCATTTTCACTTAAGGACTCCAATCTATCTGCACAGCTGTCTCTTAAATCCTCAACAACACGACAGCCACCTTGCTGGACTCCTGGAAGCTCACCACCATCTTACTACTCAAAAAACCTTCAGCATACTTGAAGACACTGAACTACTGACCCATCTCCCTCCTCGCTTACCCAGCAAAGGTTTTGGAAAAACTCATAAACAAGTGACTGTCTTACCACCCCCTAGACCCATCCCAATCTGGATTTAGACCTAACCACTGCCCCACGACCTCTATAATCACCACTGTTTATGCCTGGCTAATATTGGACAAAGGGGACACACCAGTACTCATCCTCTATCACCTCTTGGCTGCCTTCTACAATCTCCATCCCCATCCCAAATCTCCTCTGGACCGATGTTAGAAATGGGATCCCTGGCTGCCCATCCAGCCTTCCTGGAGCCAGGCTCACCAGCCAGCTCCAGCCAATCACACGCCAGGCATATTTTACACTAATATGCCAACTCCTAGAAGTGGCATTTGTACACAAGACACACTCATGCCACATACATCAGTGCGAAGCATTCACTCTCACGAGTTCGCACATATCAAATTCGAACCTGTACACCCCACGCATCAGGAACTACCAGGGACACATACATTCCCCATGCATTCCTATGAGAGGGCAGGCCTATCTCATCATATGCACTCAGAGTGCGCACGCACTTTCCACTGGGACACAGTGAAAGTGCGCAGAACCCAAAAATCACCATCACCAGGTCACCATTACAAGCAAAAAGTCTAGGGGTGAGCCTGCCAGAAGGGCCAAGTCCAACACCTGGCTAATATTGGACAAAGGGGACACACCAGTACTCCTCCTCTATCACCTCTTGGCTGCCTTCTACAATCTCCATCCCCATCCCAAATCTCCTCTGGACCGGATTGTCTCAATAGACCTGGTTGTTCAGACAGCAGTGCTTCATAAACGTATGAGTTGATACCAATGTAGCAGCCTGGCATATGTTTAGGACATGCTCTCCATGTACCAACACAGCATTAGCAGTTTTAGCTCTGGTGGCTTGAGACCACTAACTCTGTAGAGGCTGCTTCATAGCAGCTTCACATTCAAAGAACAATCCTGCAGGAAGTGATCAGCTTATGCACTACTTTGCCCTTCTTAGCCCCAGCGAATTCAACAAAGCTGAACATCCACACGATATTCCTTGGTAGGACTAATGTAGGTTCACATGTCTGATGGCAGAGGGAGAGAAATTGAATAAAAACTGACAAATGGTGACAGTCCTATTTTGTCAAGTGTTGCTGCTTTGTTATTCCCTACTATGCCTGAAAACATTTTTAGGTCTCGCCTAGCGTTCCTGCACACATGTGTAGCTTGCTCGGCGAGATTTATTGCTAATGAGGTGTTTCAGTAGAGGGCTTGAAGCTCTGCCCCTCATTTCCATTTACAAAAAGGGGGTGGTGATGAACAGAGTGTCTGAGTTAAACAGACCACTCTTACCCAGTCCAAAGATCAGGGCTTGATCCATCACCGTTATTTATCTCACTGCCCCATCCCAGCTCAGAACCTGGCTATATGCAAATCAGTCTGTCCCTGGCCCAGTGCATCATGGGAACAGGGCAGACTAAACTACCAAGCCAATTCTTCACCAGAAAGGAGACAAGCTACCGGGGACCGGTTTCTGGCATTTCAGCCTTCTTCGGCCCGGCTTGCTTGAATCCTGATGGAGCAGTGAGAAAGGGACTCATGTCTGAGTATACCCTGCCACACCTATAGTGGCCAAAAACGATTTACAAAAAGGGGGTGGTGATGAACAGAGTGTCTGAGTTAAACAGACCACTCTCACCCAGTCCAAAGATCAGGGCTTGAGTGTAAGAATTGGCTTTTGTAGTTTGGTTTGCCCTGTTCCCATCATGCACTGGGACAGGAACAGACTAATTTGCATACAGTCAGGTTCTGAAACTGGGATGGTGCAGTGAGCTAAAAAACGGTGTTGGATCTAGCCCTGATCTCTTGACTGGGTGAGAGCTTTCTGCTTAATTCAGAGACTCTGTCCCTCACCACCCCTTGTTGTAAATATTTTTGTCCACCCTAAGCGTTTAAGGGTATTCTCAGATGTGAGACCCTTGCTCATTGCACCATCAGGATTCAAGCAAACCGGGCCGAAGACGGCTGTAATGCCAGAAACCGGTCCCCGGGAGCTTGTTTCCTTCCCAGTGTAAGAATTGGCTTTTGTAGTTTGGTTTGCCCTGTTCCCATCATGCACTGGGACAGGAACAGACTAATTTGCATACAGTCAGGTTCTGAAACTGGGATGGTGCAGTGAGCTAAAAAACGGTGTTGGATCTAGCCCTGATCTCTTGACTGGGTGAGAGCTTTCTGCTTAATTCAGAGACTCTGTCCCTCACCACCCCTTGTTGTAAATATTTTTGTCCACCCTAAGCGTGGAAGGGTATTCTCAGATGTGAGACCCTTGCTCATTGCACCATCAGGATTCAAGCAAACCGGGCCGAAGACGGCTGTAATGCCAGAAACCGGTCCCCGGGAGCTTGTTTCCTTCCCAGTGTAAGAATTGGCTTTTGTAGTTTGGTTTGCCCTGTTCCCATCATGCACTGGGACAGGAACAGACTAATTTGCATACAGTCAGGTTCTGAAACTGGGATGGTGCAGTGAGCTAAAAAACGGTGTTGGATCTAGCCCTGATCTCTTGACTGGGTGAGAGCTTTCTGCTTAATTCAGAGACTCTGTCCCTCACCACCCCTTGTTGTAAATATTTTTGTCCACCCTAAGCGTGGAAGGGTATTCTCAGATGTGAGACCCTTGCTCATTGCACCATCAGGATTCAAGCAAACCGGGCCGAAGACGGCTGTAATGCCAGAAACCGGTCCCCGGGAGCTTGTTTCCTTCCCAGTGTAAGAATTGGCTTTTGTAGTTTGGTTTGCCCTGTTCCCATCATGCACTGGGACAGGAACAGACTAATTTGCATACAGTCAGGTTCTGAAACTGGGATGGTGCAGTGAGCTAAAAAACGGTGTTGGATCTAGCCCTGATCTCTTGACTGGGTGAGAGCTTTCTGCTTAATTCAGAGACTCTGTCCCTCACCACCCCTTGTTGTAAATATTTTTGTCCACCCTAAGCGTGGAAGGGTATTCTCAGATGTGAGACCCTTGCTCATTGCACCATCAGGATTCAAGCAAACCGGGCCGAAGACGGCTGTAATGCCAGAAACCGGTCCCCGGGAGCTTGTTTCCTTCCCAGTGTAAGAATTGGCTTTTGTAGTTTGGTTT
The DNA here is from genome assembly GCF_964263255.1 of Lissotriton vulgaris. Taxonomy (NCBI): domain Eukaryota; kingdom Metazoa; phylum Chordata; class Amphibia; order Caudata; family Salamandridae; genus Lissotriton; species Lissotriton vulgaris. The sequence continues at coordinate 1,830,363,352 of NC_141693.1, read as the reverse complement.
GCCCTGTTCCCATCATGCACTGGGACAGGAACAGACTAATTTGCATACAGTCAGGTTCTGAAACTGGGATGGTGCAGTGAGCTACAAAACGGTGTTGGATCTAGCCCTGATCTCTTGACTGGGTGAGAGCTTTCTGCTTAATTCAGAGACTCTGTCCCTCACCACCCCTTGTTGTAAATATTTTTGTCCACCCTAAGCGTGGAAGGGTATTCTCAGATGTGAGACCCTTGCTCATTGCACCATCAGGATTCAAGCAAACCGGGCCGAAGACGGCTGTAATGCCAGAAACCGGTCCCCGGGAGCTTGTTTCCTTCCCAGTGTAAGAATTGGCTTTTGTAGTTTGGTTTGCCCTGTTCCCATCATGCACTGGGACAGGAACAGACTAATTTGCATACAGTCAGGTTCTGAAACTGGGATGGTGCAGTGAGCTAAAAAACGGTGTTGGATCTAGCCCTGATCTCTTGACTGGGTGAGAGCTTTCTGCTTAATTCAGAGACTCTGTCCCTCACCACCCCTTGTTGTAAATATTTTTGTCCACCCTAAGCGTGGAAGGGTATTCTCAGATGTGAGACCCTTGCTCATTGCACCATCAGGATTCAAGCAAACCGGGCCGAAGACGGCTGTAATGCCAGAAACCGGTCCCCGGGAGCTTGTTTCCTTCCCAGTGTAAGAATTGGCTTTTGTAGTTTGGTTTGCCCTGTTCCCATCATGCACTGGACAGGAACAGACTAATTTGCATACAGTCAGGTTCTGAAACTGGGATGGTGCAGTGAGCTAAAAAACGGTGTTGGATCTAGCCCTGATCTCTTGACTGGGTGAGAGCTTTCTGCTTAATTCAGAGACTCTGTCCCTCACCACCCCTTGTTGTAAATACCTCATTTCCATTGACCTGCATCACCGCTTATGCTAAACGGTGGCCTGCCATTGGACATTTGAGTTATTGGTTGCTGCCCTTTGGCCTGCGATCCGGACTGGGTCGCCTGCTTCACGGCTGTCGTGAAGCACTTATCTTTATGGGGCCAGCCTCCGGCTGCAGCGCGTTCCTCTTTCACTTTCGGGACTACGCTTGTTAACAAAGGTTCTCACTTTCTGCTCTGAAATCTATAGCCATTCATCACACGCACACTCTTCCCAGATCTCACTTCTCAGCTCTCCCCTGACCCTCTAAAAAAAGCATAGCTCAAAAACTAGCAAAAAATAGAGCGCCTTCCCTCGCATGAAAGCACTATCCACTACATTTCAATAAGGACATGCGCGGGAAGCCTTATTTGAGGACAATCTGCATCCGTTTTTCACAGGCGCCCAGAATAAGCATCAGCAGAATTTAGCGCTACACAACATACAATAACCTATAGAAAGTAGAAAGGTTCACTTGGGTAATCTTGTGTTCCGCTGCTGTACTATCAGAACTGCCTCTTGCGTCCACATGATCACAGGTGAGCAGGATTCCATTGGGGTGCAGCGCCTAGTTCAACATCAGAAGGCTGCTCAGCGCTGTGGCCTTAAACGTTAGGCCCATTAGTTAGACTATAGGTAGAACTCAAGGAATGCGGAAAGTCACTACTGCGTTTTTCGGCGGGTCGAGCTGGGTAGGGCCAAGTGAAAGGAGGAGCGGGAGCTGCAGGAGTGGGGGGAGCCTGCCGAAATCGCGCAGGTGATCCTTGTGGCATTCAGTGTTGGCGCCACTGGTCGGACAGGTTTTGGAAACCTGACGCCGCCTCCAGGTGAAAGACCCCTTTCAGGCGTGCCGAGGCCCACCTGGAGCATGCCATTTTACCTCTTTTCAACACATTCCTTTTCTCTAGCTCCCAGGTGAGGGAGCAACAGTGCACACCGGGACAGGCAGGTCTTTGAACGTCAAGGTCTCGTTTTCTGAGACCTGTCTCTTTGGTCTTCAGCCCCGCCGGTTTTGGCCTTCATTCCTTTCATCCTCTAAGGCCTCACTATTAGCGCCTTTAAGTATTGACGTCAAACTCTTCCCGGGCCTCCTGCTCTGTCCCCCCGCAGCCCTGTCTTGTGTCCTCTTTCTACTCATCTCTTCCACCTGACCCTATTTCACAGTGACTGTCTCATACCGTCCTATCGCCTGTCTCTCACCTTTGTCTCCTGTCTGTCACTGCTGTGGCGCGCCTGCTGGCCTCGCAGTACAGTGCATCCTCCAGGAGAAGAGTCCCTCTGGAGCCCCGCCCTGCTCCTACCAGCCCTGCTGTCTACTTTCTATCAGACCCTGTGAGTCCACATCAAACTCTTCCTCTGCCCAGTCTGTCGCCTCCTCTTCTTCCTCCTATTTTAACGTGTCTCCTCAGTTCGTACCCTGTACCCCAGTCACCGTCTCTTAATCTTCTAGCGACTGTCTCTTTCACTCATCTCCCCTGTTCCAATGTTGCCGTCATGCTCGGGTACTCAGTGCCCTTGTCTGTCACCTCTCCTACTCTCTGCCCTGCTTCCTCTCTACTCTCTTCCCTCAGTCTTGTGTCTACTTCCTTCCCCCTTGCTCTTTCTACCCCCCTCTCCGCCTCATCCTACTCCTTCTACATCCTACTCTTTCCACCCCCACCCCCCTCTCTCCCTTTCTGTCCCTAAACCGTTTCCTTTACTCTTAATTCATGCACTCTCTGAAAATCGATTACATTCGCCAACAATACTTGTTGTTTAATGTGTTTAAAACAAGCATTAAAAATGCAATAGGTCTCGCCTTTCATTAAGTTAAAGCCATTTGCTTTGCTATTCAATACCATTGCAAACAAAACAGGTGATGGACAGAATGTGGATCAATGTCACACATTCACCCCAGTCCAAAGAACTGGGCCCAAATCCATCGTTTTTTTGCACTCCACACCACCCTGGGTTAGACAATGGCGATATGCAAATCAGCTCTGACCCTGTGCCCCATGGGAACAGTCCAGTCCGAACTACAAAAGAATGTGTGACATTGATCCACATTCTGTCCATCACCTGTTTTGTTTGCAATTGCCGCCATAAGTGCGCTGGGGATGCTCAGACGTGGGTCCCAGGCACTCCACACCACTGGAGTCAAGCTAGCCGGGCTGATGAGGTGTTACCTCGAAACCGGTCTGGTCCTTGGATGCTTGATTCCGTTCTGGGAAGGACATGACTTTTGTAGTTCGGACTGGACTGTTCCCATGGGGCACAGGGTCAGAGCTGATTTGCATATCTCCATTGTCTAACCCAGGGTGGTGTGGAGTGCAAAAAAACGATGGATTTGGGCCCAGATCTTTGGACTGGGGTGAATGTGTGACATTGATCCACATTCTGTCCATCACCTGTTTTGTTTGCAATTGCCGCCATAAGTGCGCTGGGGATGCTCAGACGTGGGTCCCAGGCACTCCACACCACTGGAGTCAAGCTAGCCGGGCTGATGAGAGGTGTTACCTCGAAACCGGTCTGGTCCTTTGATGCTTGATTCCGTTCTGGGAAGGACATGGCTTTTGTAATTCGGACTGGACTGTTCCCATGGGGCACAGGGTCAGAGCTGATTTGCATATCGCCATTGTCTAACCCAGGGTGGTGTGGAGTGCAAAAAAAACGATGGATTTGGGCCCAGATCTTTGGACTGGGGTGAATGTGTGACATTGATCCACATTCTGTCTATCACCTGTTTTGTTTGCAATTCAATACCATTAGCAAAGCAAATGGCTTTAACTTAAAGGCGAGACCTATTGCATTTTCAATACTTGTTTAAATTACCGCAGATGTTCAGCGCTGTTTTGTTCTGCCGTGTGAAAAAATCCAGCCCTCAAAGCGTTTTTCCTTTTATTATGACGGGTCTCATATGTGCCGAAACAGAACTCCAGTAACGTTAAACTGCAGGAAAAACACACGCTATCGAGAAAAATTAACAAGACTAAGTATTTTATAGCTAAAAAGAACTAATCGGGTATAATCAAGAGCAAACTTTTTTTCAACAAATATTGAAACTCAGTAATCGTTATCTCTACTGCCCTGGCACTTGAGGGATTAATTGGTGTGTTCCAATTTGGCCGCTCCACAGTAGCAATCGTGATCTACAGTAACACAGTCCACTCTCTACGTTTACTAGAGGTGCCAATTTAATTTTTCCTCCCAAACAGTACTGGAACCTGTGTTTGCATCCTTTATATTGAGGAAGCAGAAAACGTCTGTTATGGCAACACAGGGAGAGGTGTGCAGCTGTAGTGGTTGAGGTGGGGTTGACACCAGGGAATGCAAGCACAGAAGTCGCAATGGGTTTTAAGGTGTCATTTGCCGTTAACCGTTTTTTGTGCTGCAACTTTGTTTTTGCAAATGATTACATTTGGAAAAACAGTCCCATATCATCATAATGGTTTCCGGTAGTTCTACAGAAACCAGCCTTTTCGAAACTAAAGCATCAGCAACGCCAATCGGTTTGGTTTGAGATGTAGATGAAAATACAATCTTGGTCTGCTAACTGGCTGTGCTTGTCTGTGTTCTGGGCTGCGACTATCGCGTGATTTAGGGAGGGAGACCTGCCAGACCAATTTGCACTAATTCCTACCGAGCTCTTTTAGGTCTTTGCTAGAGAACTGGTCTTTGAGAAGGGCAAAGTGCATCAGGTTGTGTGTGACTGTTAGTCAGTGTTGTTCAAATGATACTGCTAGTATGTGATGAGCGTAAGAATCTTCCAGTGAGTGACGGCTAGTCTGTAAGGTGTCGGAGTGCTGTTATTAGGGTGTTGCTTTTACACCTCAAGGACTTCAACAGTTCATCTCATATTTTCATTAAGACCGTGGCTGCAGAGACTGTGAATACTAATTTAATAATCGATTGGTCTTACTCATGAACTAGCGATGAATACATCATTCCCAAGAATTCTTTTCTCTGCTACTGAGCCTAGAAATTGCTTTTCCCGAGGTTGTTCGAAGACTGGGGAACATTATTGACTCAGGCTATCAATGTGTTTACTTTCAAGAACCATTGACCAGTGACCTACCAACCCCCACATTTGTATCACTTATTCCTATGTCATCTATGCAGCCGATTGGTGTAGCCAAGCAGCAGCTTCCACAGGAAACCAGCCTCAGGTGGTTTCCATGGACCTTCCTGTTACGACAGAAATAACCATTCAATTATGTTAATAAGTCTTTAGTGACTATTAATGCGGGCAGTTTATGTTCGCCAAAAACAGCCTGCATATCACACACATATATCACATCACCCCCTCTATTTATAACCTGCTTATCTGTCCTCAATTTAACCCTCATTTATAAAACCATCATTATTAAACCATCTATACACCATATATCTCTCTCCACTTTTCTCTAATACACTTTTTTCCAATTTCTCTCTCATTCTCTGTCTTGCATTTAACTATTTCTCTGCACACTACCTCTCACTTAATTCTTAAAATAGCTCTACCTATTTCTGTACTCCAAATCTTATCACTCTCTTTCTGTCTTGCTCCTTTTGACTCACTCGCTCTCTAGGCAGCTGAGCTATTGGCGTTGCAAAGAATGTTTGTTAGATTTTTTTGTCAAAATATAGCCCAGCAATAACAAGTGATAAAAGAAAATACAAAAAGGTAGGAAAGGGTGTAGTACCAAAGGCTGTTCCTAGGTATCCCTGTGGAGTTTTAAAGGAACCTCTATCAGCCATATAATGTACTGCATCCTTTATGCAATGATAAAATAAAGATTGCAGCAGAGCATATGTTTCCATTTGTTTTTCTTATGTTACTTATGCTACTGGTCCAATATTATTTGAAGAACAACCTATCTAATTAACATTGGCAACGCAATAACTCAAACTTTCACAAATGCGAGACCTATTGCATTGCAAGTCTAGTTCTTATTTTTGTACTGCCTGGGATATTGAAATACATGTGGTGCTGGTAGAAAACTGTCCAGGTGGCAAACCTCCCCCAGCTGCTGGATGCAAGGGGATTCCAACCCAAAGTTGGAGTTCCAGTATCAGGGGATCTGGCTAAGACCGCCCTCTCCCACCCCCTTCCCCCAGATTAACTCACAGCTCAATGTCCTGCAGTCCATCAACTCGAATATGTTTATGGCATCCATTCCATTCCGAACACTGGTACTCCACTTCAGAGCATCACCCTTTTCTGTTTGTTCTGCACGTGGGATTTTCACAAATGCCTAGCTGAGTGAAGGCACATATGTGTAGTTGAGGAGTAATGGTCTTTCCTTCCCTGGGCACCTACCTCATCAGAATTGCGTCTACCAGGCAGACAAACTAGGCAGTTGGAAGAACACTCAGTGATGGTGTGGGATTTCTTTTCACAAGTACTGCTTATATCTACCTATGTGAATTAATCAGTTTGACCAAAAACACATAATGCATGAACACCTAAATGTATACTTGAGCCTCTCTTTGTAAATTAAATCTATTCTTAAGTCCCAAAGACACAATATAAAATGGGACATTGCAGATGGTTCATGTCAAAAAGTGGTGAGTATATAATGTTTACAATCAAATTAACAGATAAATGATGGTTTGTCGAAAAATAACCTACAAAAGAAGTCCAGCATGATCTTTCTTTTACATCTCCGTTCTGTATAATCAATTAACATCCCATGCGATATTGCCAATGCTTCTACCCAATAGTGTCAATTCATAGGATCTCACATTTGTACATCTACCCTCAAAGCCTACTCTTCACAAGAGGCGTTAAACTGAAATCCTTATTTGAAACATCTTCAAGCGGATCTGTTTGTTTGTAAGTACTGAGTCATGCTAGGAATTCTGTTTTCTGGCATTTCACTTCTTCTTCTGCGCTGCCTATGAATGTGCTCCTATCCGGAACAGCCAAACCTAAAGTGGGGACTGAGCACTGGTCATTGGGATGATTTGATCTATCATACCAAAGCCAGACCGGCTCTAGTGTGGTGGTTGGGCCCCCAACAAACCACTGTGCATGTCAGGATCTGTGTTCATAGGAGCCTCTGTTTCAACTCACAAAGGATGCATCACTCTGTGTCCGGTAAAGCCATCACCAGGATCTCTCCATCAGTGGGGGTGTGGTCTCGGGAAGAGTAAGAACTGCATATTCATGTCCTGAAACTGAGCTTAAAGTTGGCTGCAAAAGCTTTCCTACCCCATATTCCCAATCTCTGCGTCTTCATTAGAGCATAAAGAGATGCCGGTTAGACTGCCAGAAGTGAGAGACTGACCTGTCACTTGCACCAGAAGTTTAATTTTTGGCAACCTGCCTCTCCTCCTCCTTATTATTTATTCACCCTGGTACTGCAAAATACAGGCTCTTCACAATATAGTGATATCTCAAGTCTCTGGGAGAAGGGCTTTTGCTTCCTTGGTCAGGGATTTTTGCATATGCTTATTCTATAGTCCCCCTTCCACCCCCGTAAGATCTCCAGAAACCGGAGAAAGAGCTGTGCAAATTGAATCTAGTAGGTCTGGCTGTTCTTTTACTTTAATGTTAGGGCTCTATAAGTGGTCTCAGTTGACCTTCCACTTCAGAGCAGACCTTCATCCCCTGACTAGCGATCAATCAAGATCTGCAGTACAACCCAGTTGCTTCACTTGACAGCCTGTCCTCTACACAGCTTGTTTCTTCCAGCATTCCACCTGATTGCCTGACAGTTCTTAAAACGGCAAGTGCACCCTCTACAAAATAAAGAATAATATCTGTATTTGCGAAGCGGATCATAACTTGGATCCTTTAGCTTTGTGCCCACATAATAGTGTACTAAATTCTGACCTGAGGTATGCATCCACTTGTGTCCTTTTGGCTGCTGTTTTAAGGTGTCTCAGGATACCAACTTATTATATTTTTCATTAGGGTAATAAAAGCATTTGAGGCATATTTTGGACTTTTTCTTCATTGGCAAAACCTCCACCAGTCTGCGACATGAATACAGCACAAGGAGCCCTCGTTATTAATCCTATCTGCCTATTCACAAATCTCTTCAAATGCTGTCCTTGAAAGCTTCCATCCATTAAGTGAGTGAGATGATTTGGAGAAATCAATGCTATTCATTCAACAACAATTCCTAAATGTTGAGAAATCCACGTAGTGCCTTCTGTTTTTTCACTTCCACCAGAAGATACATTTACCAGATTTCTTTTGCAGCCTACAGCGCCATCTGAAAGTGTCCTTCACTGCTTGGATATTTATATGGAAGACACTACTGAAAGGTCAGAGTCACGCATGAAATGAGATCGTCCCTTTGTTCCCTTTGGCAGCACCAACAAAGGTTCTTTATTGTCTAAGCAAGGCAGGTCTCGCTGCATCTCAGCATTCATAGATTTTTGCAATAGAAAATCTGCCAAGTTTTTCAAGAACCATGTTCAAACTCATTCTGCCAGAAGTATGGTTGTGACTTCTTCACTTTTACAAAGCATTAGTGTTTTAATTTCCAGACTACATTAGAAACAGCAGTAGGACAAGTGGCACATGCTTAAGGTGAATCGCAGGACTACGGTAATGCTTTTGCGTATATATGCGTATTGCTGTGTAATCTACATTCTAACACATTACCTATGAAAGTTTTAGTTTTGGTGACAAAATTAGCTTACCAGTAACTACAATTCTTCATCTTTGGTAGATTTGATAGTCTGTTGTGACCTGCCCACCTACCGGTTTACAAGGCATTATTCTATATGCTGTGAAAATCTGAGCAGCTCAGACTCTGCGGAGTTGGAGCTGTGTGTCTCTCCATCTCAGTATCCAGAGTTCAGGTTGCATAATGAGGTTGATAGAATACATATAGGCTATGGCTGTTTTCAGTCTTTTTTTGTGTGGAAACTGCTGTAATAACATTGACTATGGAAGATGACAATGGGGAACAGTCAGGCGTTAGAATTTTTTTAATGAACAAAATTTGGACAACTCTATTGTTGAGGCATGTGTGGCTCTACATACACATGCAGTGCATACTATTACCATATAATGTTGGGTCCAGATGTGTGCAAGTTGTTTTTCTTTGAAGAAGACTTCTCGAGTGACGAGACCGTGTAATCCCACCACTTGCTGGTAATGTGCATGGCCATCAGCTCCATTGTTAGATTGTTATCTTTTGGCTGTCTCGTTTGGACATGTGCTCCAGATCAACGCTGTTGCGGTTCCCCTTTTGGCTTCCACTGTTCCTTTCCCTCCATCAGTGTTCTCTGCGAGCGTGTTTCCCTTCGTATGTTGTATCTGGTCGGCACTTAAATGTTCGTCAAGGTCGGGCCTCTCGCCAACTTGAACCAGTGGTTGGGTCTTGCCCTTTAGGTCCTTCACCCATTCTCCTTGTCTTGCTCTCACCATCCTTTGCCTGTAATGGAACGGAAGCCCTTTCGATACTGCCCCTGATGAGCTGAATACCTCTGGGCCAACAGCACCAAGTCTGCAATCTTTGCCTCTTGTACGAGCACGACGAGTCCTCCTGCTCCTTCCGGTAGAAGAAGCTTCTTCGAGACTACCAGGCCAGTCGACTCAAAATATCACGCAGGAGCAAAGACGACGCCCCAGACCTTCTGCACCCAGGACCTCGAGGGTGAACATCATCCAGAGCGGTCAGCTGCTGTGAGGAGGCCTATTCACCTGATGCTAGTTCAGACTCCAACCTCTAGATCAAAGACCTCCTGCTTGCTCAGCTAGTCATGAGTAAGGTCCCCTCTCCCTTTCACTCTCGACACAGTCCACTCTTCAAGTAGCCCTACCACCTAATAAGGGGCATACAGCCTCTGAACCCATAGAGACAGGCTTTTGGGCCACCACTGCCTTCGGGCCATGGTCGGCACCAACCAACCAACCACTTTGGACTTCACGCTCTGCTTCAGCTCAGCGCAAAAGATGATATTGAAGCCAACCCATTCTGCGCTGACCTCTCCCAGCTTGGCGTCGTCCTGAGTGTCTGATCAGAACCCGTTGATGTCGAGACTGAAATCGGCACTAGGGCTGACAGGGAAGTCAGCCGTCCGTTTCGTCAAACTGGTCCAACAAAAACTGCGGGATGAACTCAGCGCATGCTAGAGGCAAATTGTCATCCACCCGAATATGGGCTCAATCCTCACTGAGCCAACAGTGTCTGCTACTCTGCCTTCTAAGAAGCAACTTAGCTTTGAGGAGGCCCTCGGGGTCCCACCACCAGTTGAGCAGAGGAAGATACACAAGTCCACCAGTCCTCTTCCTGAGCCTCAACTGCCTATCCCCTCCATTACTCCTCCCAGGCCTGAGTGTCGCTATTTCCACCCACTACCCCTGCTGACCCACTTTCCTACTCAACACAGGGGTCACCACATTGAGTTTGAGTGACATAGCGGAGGGGACCCATAAGATATACCCACACAGGGAGACCCTCATGCCCACCCAGGGAGACCCTTGGGATTCCTGCGGTGGTGACTTTCCAGAGGATACAGACCCTGACCTCTACCCCGCCCATCCCTCCCCCCTAGACAACACTACCTCTTACCATGCAGTCCTAGGTAGGGCCACCTCATACCATAACATGAACATGCACAGGGAACATATTGAGGAGGATTTTCACTTCATACTCTCTCCTGGCGAAACCAGACCGAGCAAGGGCATCAACAGAGATGTGGCAGCGCAATCGGCCAACTCCATGGGCCTGCTTTCCTGGTGTGACCGAGCCAACTCGGATGAGCAGGAGAAGCTCCTCCAACATCTCCCAGAGGATCACCGTAAGAGAGGACATTAGTCTCTGAGGGCAAACTGAATTCTAAAACTACAATTCAGTGTGCCCTCAATGCCACTCACGCTGCCGCTCGGGGTATCAACTCCAGCTTGCTCCTACACAGGCATGCTTGGCTCTGTGTCTCCAGCTTCAAGCCGGACGTTCAACATCTCCTCAACCTGGCCTTTGCGGGGAACATCTCTTTGGACCCAAGGTTGATGAGATGTTGGAAAAGATAAAAAAGGACATGAAGATGGCACAGCCATGGGTGCACAACAAACACCCACCCCTTGCCGATTAGCCTACTGTGGAGGCTTTAAGACCACCTCCACTGTTGCCTCTATGTCTGTCCAGCATTAGCAAGTCCACCAAACCTCCACAAGAGGCTACTTTAGAGGTGCCTACCATGGTAACAGCAACAATGTTGGAGGTAAAGGCGGCTCCCACCAAAGGAGCTGCCCCAGGCAATCAATGACTTGCCACTCCTGCCCCCCGCCTCCAGAGGTTCATCTGCACATGGAAACGCCTCGCCTCCGACCAGTGCGTAATTGAACATCATCCATAAAGGCCACAGGCACATCCTCTCCTGAAAACACCATTGCCTACTTTGGCACGAGATCAGAGCACTACTTCTCATAGAAGCCATTGATGGGCGCCACATCATCGACAGGGAAGAGGGGTGTAATCCCTCAACTTCCTCATTCTCACGAAGGACAGGTCCCTCTGACCTATCCTGAACATCAGACCGCTCAACGACTACATCCCCTCAGAACGTTTCCATATGGTCACTCTTCAGGATGTCACACCACTGCTACAGCAAGGCGCCTTTATGGCCGCTCGCGACCTAGATGACTCGTACTTCCATATCCTGCAAATGATTCTATCTCAGGTTTGTGGTAAGTGGCAAACACTCAAGTCAAGGTCCTGCCCTTTGGGGTCAGCACTATGCCACAAGTGTTCACCAAATGCCTCGCAGTGGTAGCTGCATGCTTGCGAAGACAGGGCATCCATGTTTTCCCTACCTAGATGACTGCCTGATAAAGAGCGCCATTCATCAACAGTGTTGCATATACACCCAGGCCATCAACCACCTATACTCCCTCGAATTTACAGTCAATGCCGTCAAGTTCCACCTCCAACCCATGCAGATACAACATTCCCTAGGGGCGACCCTAAATTCTGAGCTGGGCAAGGCATACCCCAACCCTGCAAAGGTGCAGTCCTTTCACTCGTGATTCCACCATTTTCAGCCTAATCAGCAGGACACAGTGCAGACAGTCATTCGCCTCCTAGTTGTGATTGTCTCATGTATAGCCATTTTCCCCTCATGCCAGGTTACACATGCGCCTGTTCCAAGAATACTTAGTGCATCAATGGTCCCAAGCGGAGGGTCATTGGGACGACTTAGTGTTGATCGGCTGCCACACCAGTCACTCCAGGGCTGGCCTTTTCTTGACCCACTTCTGCAGGTGACCATTACAATGGATGTCTCTATCACCAGGTGGGGCACGCACCTACAGGACCAGAATGTCCAAGGTCAGTGAGAGCTTGCTCACTAGGGTCCCCACATCAACTACCCGAAGCTCTTAACTGTCCATTTCGCGTTGAAGGCCTTGTCTGCCACATTGCAAGTCAGGTAGTCCTCATCCAGACAAACAAAATTATGCCCATGTATTCATTCCAAAAGGAGGTCGGCAACACTCTCCCTAGCTCTCTCAGCTAGCCCAGACCATCTTGTAATGGACTCTTCACCAGAGGATCCATCTGCTGGTGAAGTACCGCGCAGGAATGGACAACGACTTTGCCAATCTTCTCAGCAGAATGCAGTCAGAATTGGGAACACCACCCGTGCGAGTTCATACTTCCAGCAATGGGAGTTCCCTCAGGTAAATCTCTTCGACATGGCAGAAAATGCCAAATGCATCCAAGTTAGCCTCCAGGTTCCCACACCAAACAGTCCATGGGTAATGCCCTACGGATAAATTGGTCATGGATGTTTGCCTGTGCTTTTCTGCCTCTTTCTCTGTGATGCAGAGGCTTCTGCAAATGTCTCGCTCTCGTTCAGTTGGCTTCCACTTGGGCTCACCAGCATTGGTTCACCACTCTCCTCGACCTCTTGGTGGTCCCACTTGAGAGGCTCCACAATAGTCCATACCTTCTCCTACAGATCCATGGAGAAATCAGGCACCCCGATCCCAGGTCACTCAACCTTGTTTTTTGGTTCCTGAGGTCTTAGAATCTGATTACCTTAAAATACCTCCTAAATTCATGAGCATTCTCAAGGAAGCAAACAGGCTTACTACTTACACCTGTTATGCTGCCAAATGGAAATGGTTCGTTCACTACTGTCACTCAAAACACATTGCAGACCTGTGAGCTAGCCTTCATTTATATCTACCTTCCTCTAGTTGCTGTAGCTGCCTTTCTCCAACATGAGCAACATGTTTCACTTTTTAGGATTCCAGTCATTAAAGCCTTAACACCTTGGCTGCTAAGGGGTTTTCCCCTCCTGTGTTGCAGATGCTTGAATACTATAGAATAATGACATGGTCAACTCGTCATAAGCACAGCGCAGGTAACACCCATGACGAGTTGACCTTGTCATGAGCATGGAAGAGGTTAATGGAGGATATCAAGGGTCATTCCTCCACAGGTTCGCCCAGCTCCTGTATGGAATCTCAACATTGTCCTTATGAGACTTTTGGATCCTCCATTCAAGCCTCTATATTCCTGCCCCTTCCAATTCCTCTCCTGGAAGGTGGCGTTTATTGTTGCTACATTTCACTCAGGCGTCTCAGTGAGCTTCAGGTTTTAACCCTGGAAAAGCCCTTCTTTGAAATCCACAGGAATAGAGTTGTCCTGCACACGATCCCTAGATTCCTTCGTGCAGTGTTTTTTTGTTCCACCTGAACCAGTCTATAGAAATTGTTTTCTTTAACTTGACTCAGTTGTAGAACGTCTCTCCGTATCCTAGATGTAAAACAAGCTCTACTGTACTATATTGACCGGACTGAGCCTCTTAGAAAGTCGCAAAACCTCTTTATTGCCTTTTCCAAATGTCATAAAAATAGTTTAAATCAGGCATAGCTGGATGGATTGTCAAATGTATCTAAACATGCTACAAATGCCAAGAGAGCTTTGTCTGCTCCCAGAGCCCACCCTACATGGGAAATGGGGGGCCTCGGGGGGCCTTGCTTGGTAACATTCTCACAGCTTATATCTGCAAGGCAGCTACCTGGTCTACACCACACACTTTCGCAAAACATTACTTTGTGGACGTACTAGCCCACTAGCAAGCCAGTGTTGGCCTGGTTGTAATTGCCAGTATACTGCAATGCCCACAGGTACGCCCACACTTATGCTGAGTATAGACTGTAAAGCAGTCCTTCCATGTGTATTTACAGCCACACATTCCTCGAACAGAACATGTCACTTACCCTGTAAGCAACTGTTAGTGACATGTAGTGGTGTAGATTCATATGCGCCCACCCTCCTCCCCAGAGACCTTTGGCTGTTGCAGTGCTTTTTTAATCTACAATCATTAGTCGCTCTCTCTCTTAGTCCCCTCTCTCTCGTCTATAGCTGCGCTACATCCGAATCCTCACCCGCCATGCGGTAAAACAATGGAGCCGATGCCCCTATGCATTATCAGCAAGAGGCGGACTCACTGCCTCGTGACTCGAGAAGACTTCTATGAAGAAAAATAACTTGCACACCTCCGGATCCAACACTAGATGGCAGGAGTGTGTACAGCATGCAATTCTACAGCACTACATGCTACAAAGAGATGCTTTGAGGGTAAGTAATATTTTCCTTCCAGGTGAGTAACTTTCATCTCCTTCAGAGAATCTCCTCTGATAATCATAAGCACTGAACAGTGTTGACCAGGTGTGAGAATCTCGAGAATGTTGCAAAAATATTTTAAAATAAGCAGATTTTCTTGAAGCATACCATTGTAAAATCAAAATTCCAGTTTTCACAGCATGTGAGGCAATGTAGGTAGAATTTCAGTTATTTTTTTAAAAAGCAAATTCTAGATTAAAGATGGAGACAACATTTCTTAGAAGAAAATTAAGGGGAAATAAAGGGCAGTATTAGATATGGCATTCCAGTCAGCGACAGTTATTCCTGTTCTTGCTGATGTCATCTGAGGTCCGCACCTATGACCCTTTTTATTTCTTCAGGAAAACCTTTCAGAAACTTGGTTTTATGACTGTACTCTACGTTTTCTAACTTAGAGATTTTCCATTCTGATAAAAAACATTGCTTTTTATCAAATGCCCAGGCTGTGGGCGACAAACAGTGGAAAAAGACTTCCACATTGTGGGTATATTCGGTTTTCTAACTTACATGTACTTGAAGAATGTGAGTTTTGATAAAAATTAAGGACAGCAAACAGATCAGGCTCCATGGCAAGCAGAAAGATGAGGCACCAGGAATCTCTCTAGCAGAATTATTTATTTTATGAGCAGTTTTTAGGTCGAGCCTTGGCCAGCACGCATGCGCTGCTCTGCGCGGCTTCTTGTTAGCACTTAAAACTTCTATGTGTGGGTCTGACTCCTCCCCCACACATTGGGTTGGCTGTTGCTGGTGTCCTTTTCTTATTGTAGCTTCTAGACAATGGGTTGTGCACCGCTCCTGAATTTTTATGTGCTTTTTTAGACTGTGCTCTGGGTTATCACCTCCCTCCTGAGGTGTATTTGATAGCTCCACCATCTGTGTAGCCTTAAGCCGAATGGGCTAAATGAAAGAATGGAATGTACATGCTACTTGTAATGTTGAATAATCATAATGTGTTGTGAATTTTACAGTATTTGTTCAGTAACATCTTAGGAACAGTATTGCTCTCATATTGGAATTACGAATGTAAAAGCACCACATTTGATAATTTGTATAGTGCAGGACCCGCGAGATTGACGCACCATAAGCAAATGTGTAGAGTCCGAGGAGCTTGTCTCCGTGTCGATAAAGTTAGATTTAAGCAGCTTTAAAAAAAAAAACACTGGGACTCCTCTAAGGTGCGCATGCGCGACAATCGCGTTTGAACTAACCTTGTCGAAGCTAAACGGAGCGGAGGGGCTTCGTGTAGCTGAGACTTTAGCAGCAGAGATTAAGGTGAGAGGCGAGCACTGGGTATAGACGCTCACTAACGGCTAGTCGAACGCATACTGTAACTAGAGAACGCCCAAGCGGGCAGCAGCAAGCGCGTAACGACATACTGATCTACGGTCAGAACTGGGAGATTAAATCCATAGCAGGTGTTACAGAGGAAGCAGTGCCCTTTATCTAAAGGAGTATTTATAGAGATATTGAGGTGGAAAGTACAGAATTTAATTTGTATACGCTTGATCAATATTATTCAGTGAGATAGAGTTGAAGCTTTTGATTACAAAGTATTTTATTTGTTTAATTTTCAGGCGTTCCCTGATGAAGGTGCCGATTGCACCGAAATGCATTGGAATGATTTTGTGTTTACGCCTAACATGATCTAATCCAAATTAATTGAGAATTAACTTGTGTAAATAAGAATTAAAGAACTTTGATGAAGTAAACTACTGAATGAACTGTATCGTTTATCAGAGCTGGTATCCAGCACATCACACTTGTGCCTAGGGTGACACACCTGTGACGTAACAGGTGTGCGACCAGTGGAGCTTTTCTTATTGTAGCCTGCAAATGGCTAAAGGCAGGCACATGTCCCACCTTTTTGCCAAACGTTCACTCTCACAGCGTTTTGCTTGCGGGAGCAAGCAGGGGCGCAAAGGCTGGCAGCTGCATTCCTATGCTCATGGGTCAGGTTACACGCACAGCGCTGTGAGGAAATCCTGCGCGTTGTGGGGATCTTGTTTCATTGTGCTGGGTGATTTATTAACTTTCGAGAGTAATGTTTTCCACCTGCGAAGTTGCGCAAATCTCAACCGTGTCAAGTGGCATTTTCCAACAAGCCAGACGCTGCTGGAACAGAAAAACTGCAAAACACGAAGATGCGCAAGGTCACACGTCTAAGAAAGTGAGCCTTCGGTAAACAGAGAGGTGGGCAAAGGACGCGCAGGCAAAAACGCAGCCGAAATCTGAACGCAAGAGTGAGAAAACCGTTAATTTATAATGTGTTTGAAAATGCCTGCTTCTTCTACTATGAATAAATACATTCAAATTAACTACAATTCGTAGAGGACTGTTTATCTTCGTTCTACAAATATGTTTTGAAAAATCAGATGTTTGATGAGCAGCATCCCTTGAAGTAATTTTTAGGTTTCGTAGAACCAACGCGCATGCGTTGTTCTGCGAGAGTTATAGTAAGGGGCATTCAAAAATGCTCCCAAAGTCTGCAGGTGGATCGGACACAGTTCATGTGCACTGGCGCGTACACCATCTGTCCGCGTGCAGGCTTTGGGAGCATTTTTGCGGCCGCTTTGATGTTCTCAGTGAGCCGCATGGCCACTCAGAACATCAAAGCGGCCGCAAAATTGCTCACCATTTGCCACCCACTTCCTTATGGGCTCCAACAACAAAGGCTATCAGTTTGGCTGGCCAGCCCGCAGCCAAGCACAGTGTAAATACTTTATTTCTCTCAAAGACAATTAAAGCAACACAAAAAACACATTGTGAAATTAATCAAATAAATACATACTAAGATGTTCGAGGCATATGAGCTGCAGATCGTACACTTAGCAATAGATCGCCACCTGGTGTTGGGCTCGGATGATTGCAGGTTGTTGTCTTTGTAGTCACGAGATAGGTGACTCCTCCCTTGGACAATACTGCGCATGGTCATCGACTCCATCCTCAGATTGTTTTTTTCCGCCATTGGTTTCAGATGAAAGTTTCCACTCCGGCTAGAAAATACTTTTTTCAGCAACTTTGAAGCGTGAAAATTTATATAAACAATTTCGACATCCAATAGACTTTTCAACCTTACCAGCTACATTCTGGTGCATCGACGCGGGCCGTTGGGCCTATCGGCGCCGTACGGCCTACGCCTCATGGACAGAACTCGATTCAAGAGATGCCCGGTATGTTGAGCAAAATTCCCTCATAGCGACCATCACGAGGTCTGCAACTTCTGTCTATCGCCGGAACACAGCCTGTGCCTCCTTCCGATCGAAGACCATTCGGGATCGGAGGGCCTGGAGATCAGCGCCAGCACTGGAGGCCATCTTTGAGGAGATCGTCTGAGAGGATGTCTCCGGGGACGAGGATCCACTCGAAGATATCTCCGAGGATGAGGCTCCACTCGTCGCCGAGGAAGACTCGCCTGATCTCCAGATCATATCAGGGGCAGAAGACTCGGACGACTCAATTCCATCTCGGCAACCCATGAGTACCCCTACCCCTGCACAACATACACTACCCAAGCCAAAGGCAGTGGTCTGCACTCCGCCCATGGGGCCCAGTCGAGACCGAAATTTACCCTCAGACGCCCGCCTTCGGGCTCGGCTCAGAGGAAAAAGACTACGCCTTCCGGTGCCTCTGCACCAAAAAAAACACATGTGCCAATTCCACCTACTCCATTGGGACCGAGACATCCTTCGACACCGAAGGACTCTTCGACACCGAAGCCAAAACGCCCTTCGGTGCCCAAAGACCCTTTGGCACCCAAGCCATCGGTGCCGAAGCCAAAAACTGTACCGGATCCGAAAGCTTCGACTCCGAAGCCAAAAACTGTACCGGATCCGAAAACTTCGACTCCGAAACCTTCCGGTTCCAAAAATAAAGACGGAAAGCCATATTCCGGCGCCGCAGGCCCAACGAAACCTGTCTCCACGCCGAAATCTCCAACATCGGTACCAAAGACTCCAAGGCCTGATACAGATACGCTAAACCCTCTAACAAGCCTACCAAGCCAAAACCACCTTCGGCACCGAAGGATTTGCCACAGGACTCGATAACTCCTCCTAAAGCAAAGAACACTAAACAACCCCTATCTGCACCGAAAAAATCGACGGCGAAGAAGATTGTAGATGAGGAAGAACTGTTTAGAACAGATCCTAAACAGAAAAAGGTCTATATCAATCCAAAAACTGGACATTTGAAAGCAATTCCTTACAATAAAAGACCAGCAGACGCACCACTTCCACCTGTGGTTCCTGCCAAAAAGAAGGATTGTGCAACTTCTCCAATGCACCCTTCCTCTCCTTCACCTTCTTTCTCTCCTATCCCTCCTTATATTGAACCTATAGCTTCTCCTGTTCAATCTCCTGCATCATCACACCACACTGACGAGGAGTATGATCTAGGTGTGGGGAATGACGTACCAGAGCCACATGCATACCCTTTAGATGAGGATGTCAATCCAAAATATCCTAAGGATGACGACATATATAGTTTTCCACCACACAATGTGCCAGACATTCCTGATCCTCAATACTACCCAACAAATCCTTCCCCTCCAGAAGATAGTATTGGGTTTAATCATCTATTAAACAGAGCTGCCCTTTATCATGGAGTTCCAATGCACTCTGATGCCATTAAGGAGGATTTTTTACTGGACACATTTGAGCAGTCACAAAGGGCTACACAAATACTACCTATGATCAAAGGAGTCATTAAACATGCTCCGGACATATTTAACGACCCGGTACGATGTAGGGTGTTAAATCCCAGAGTAGAAAAAAAGTATAGACCAGCACCATCTGATCCAGTCTATATTAAGGGACATCTGCCACTAGACTCTTTGGTAGTGACTAATGCACGTAAAAGAGCCAATTCTCAGACCTCTGGTGACACGCCCCCGCCTGACAAAGAATCAAAAGTTATTGATGCGTCAGGGAAGCGGATTGCTGCGCAGGCGACAAACATATGGCGCATAGCAAACACACAAGCCTTACTCTCGCGCTATGACAGGGCTCACTACGACCAACTAGAAAAACTAATGGAGCACCTTCCAGATCAATACAAAGATCAGGCAGCAGAGCTCTTACAAGAAGGCAAATTATTATCCAATGCCTCAATTAAATGGCACTAGATGTAGCTGACACAGCATCCAGAGCAGTCAATACTAGTGTTATACTCAGACGTCATGCGTGGTTACGCATTTCAGGTTTCAAACCAGAGGTACACACTACCATCTTTAACCAGCCTTTCACTCAGAACCAGTTGTTCGGGCCGGAAGTAGACCACAAACTAGAAAAGATGGAGAAAGTCACGGACACAGCTAAGTCTATGGGTGCATTACAATCCACACAGACTAGAAGTTCTTTTCGCCACTCCTTTTATAGAGGAGGCTCCAAGCAGATACAACATCATCTTTTAAGACGCACACACAGACCTCCTCTAACAAAGGCTACTTTAGAGGAGGATACAGGGGCAACAATAATAAGGAAATAGGTAGAGGTAATAACAACCGCTCCTCTTCCACTCCCAAACAGTGACTTCCCTCTGCCTCCCCTACAGCATTCCACTCCTGTGGGGGGCAGATTATCACAGTTCCTACCTGTCTGGAATTCCATCACAACAGACAGGTGGGTAAGACAGATTATCCAACATGGCTACTGCCTAGAACTCACAGCAACCCCCCCAAACATACCACCCAGGCAGCGTCCAATGTCCACAGAACACATGACTCTACTTCAACAAGAAGTTCTAGCACTTCTACAAAAGGATGCTATTCAAGTAGTTTCTTTAGAGGAAAGAGGAACAGGAGTTTACTCCCTGTACTTCCTAATTCCCAAGAAGGATGGGACATTAAGACCAACTCTCGACCTCAGGCCCCTCAACCATTAGATACAATCAGATCATTTTCACATGATCACTTTACAACAAGTACTCCCACTACTACAACAGGGGGACTTTCTTTCAACACTAGACCTAAAGGACGCCTATTTTCATGTTCCTATACATCCTGCGCACAGGAAGTATCTAAGGTTTGTCATACAAGGACAGCACTATCAGTTCAAAGTCCTTCCATTCGGGGTCACAACAGCACCACTAGTGTTTACAAAGTGCTTAGCAGTAGTAGCAGCACATCTCAGAAGACAACAGATACATGTCTTCCCTTACCTCGATGATTGGCTCATAAAAGCAAAATTGTTCAAACAGTGTGTACAACACACAAAACAAACAATTCAGACATTGCACAACTTAGGGTTTACAATAAGCTACACCAAGTCGCACCTAGAGCCTTTGCACGTTCATCAATATCTAGGAGCTACCAGAGACACATCTACAGCTCTACCGTATTCCAGTCAAGCCAGGATACAGAGCATTCAAACCTTAGTCTCCCTTTTTCAACACCAGCACTCCCTCCAAGCCAGAGTGTTCATGAGACTAATAGGCATGGTGGCATCTTGCATCTTCATAGTTCCTCACTCAAGACTGCAAATGAGCCCATTACAAGAATGTCTAGCACAACAGTGGAATCAGGCTCAAGGTCAGCTCACAGACCTGGTGTTGGTAGACAGCTGTACATATCGCTCTCTGCATTGGTGGAACACCAAAAACTTGACAAAGGGAGGCCGTTCCTAGACCCTGTTCCACAGATAGTGCTCACGACAGGTGCATCTTTCACAGGATGGGGAGCCCATTTCTTGCATTATACCACACAAGGCCAATGGAACAAACAACAAAGACAGTTCCATATCAACCATCTAGAGCTGCTAGCAATTTTCCTAGCACTCAAAACATTTCAAGTACAAGTACGAAACAAAGCTGTCCTAATCCGGACTGACAATATGACAGCCATGTGTTATATACAAAAACGGGGGGGGGGGGACACACTCTCTGCAACTGTCCAAGCTTGCACAGAACATTTGGAGATGGGCCATTCCTCAAAACATACACCTGACAGTAGAACACCTTCCAGGAATTCACAATCAGATAGCAAATCTGTTGAGCCGTCAGTCACAACAGATTCACAAATGGGAGATACACCCACAAGTTCTTCAACCATTCTTCCGAATGTGGGGGCATCCACAGATAGATCTGTTTGCCACCCGCGAAAATGCAAAATGCCCAACCTTTGCCGCCAGGTTTCAACACCCACGGTCGGAGGGGAATGCGATATGGATGAACTGGTCAGGCAGATTTGCGTACGCTTTTCCGCCTCTCCCACTCATTCCAGTAGTAGTACGCAAGCTCAGACAACAGTCTCTCAAACTAATACTAGTGGCTCCCACATGGGGACGTCAAAGCCATCTGACAAAATAGAGTCAGAAGCAGCACAGGACCAAGCGAAGCCTCTGCTCCTGTTCCAAAACAAATCAACAGCACCACTCAACACCACAGCACCACTCCACACCACAGCACCACTCCACACCACTCAAAGCCACAGCATCACTCAATGCAACAGCATCACTCAGCACCACAGATTCACTCAGCACCACTGAATGCTACAGCCCACCTCAACGCCACAGCATCACTCAATGCCACAGCATCGCTCAACGCCACAGATTCACTCTGTACCACTGAATGCCACAGCATCACTCTTTACCACTGAATGCCACAGCACCACTCAGCGCACAGCATCCCTCATAGCCACAGCATTACTCAATGCCACAGCATCACTCAATGCCACAGCATCACTCAATGCCACAGCATCACTCAATGCCACAGCATCACTCAACGCCACAGCATAACTCAACGCCACAGCATCACTCAATGCCACAGTATCACTCAGCACCACTCAACGCCACTGCACCAATCAACGCCACAGCACCCCTCTACACCACAGCACCACTCTACACCACAGCACCACTCTACACCACAGCACCACTCAACGCCACAGCATCACTCAACGCCACAGATTCACTCTGTACCACTGAATGCCACAGCATCACTCTTTACCACTGAATGCCACAGCACCCCTCAGCGCACAGCATCCCTCATAGCCACAGCATTACTCAATGCCACAGCATCACTCAATGCCACAGCATCACTCAATGCCACAGCATCACTCAACGCCACAGCATCACTCAACGCCACAGCATAACTCAACGCCACAGCATAACTCAACGCCACAGCATCACTCAGCACCACTCAACGCCACTGCACCAATCAACGCCACAGCACCACTCTATACCACAGCACCACTCTACACCACAGCACCACTCTACACCACAGCACCACTCAACGCCACAGCACCACTCAACGCCACAGCACCACTCAATGCCACAGCATTACTCAGCGCCACAGAATCACTCAGCACCACTGAATGCCACAGCACCCCTCAACGCCAAAGCACCACGCAGCGCACAGCATCCCTCAACGCCACAGCATCCCTCAATGCCACAGCATCACTCAACGCCACAGCATCACTCAACGCCACAGAATCACTCAACGCCACAGCATCACTCAACGCCACAGCATCACTCAATGCCACAGCATCACTCAACATCACAGCATCACTCAGCACCACTCAACGCCACAGCACCACTCAACGCCACAGCACCACTCAACGCCACAGCACCACTGAATGCACAGCATCACTCAGCACCACTGAATGCCACTGCATCATGCAGCACCACTGAAGGCCACAGCATCACTCAGCACCACTGAAGGCCACAGCATCACTCAGCAGCACTGAAGGCCACAGCATCACTCGGCACCACTGAATGCAACCATTCAACAACTGGTTCTAATATGTTCTCTCAATGTTTCAAGCTTTATTACAATTGTCACAAAAACATGTTAATATTTCACTGTTGTTCTTGGATTTTCATCACAATAAAATACACTGAACATAATCTTCCAAAAAGTTATTTTCAAAAGTTTAAGCTATTGCCATTATAAATTACAATAACTTTTATTTAAGTATTAATTATTAAAAAAATAAAAGCCATTGTTATTTATCATAATAATACATCTAAATACAACACATATTGCATTACAAATGCTATAGGTGTCACGTTTGCAAAAGTTAAAACTATTGGCAATGTAAATGACAAAGCTATTAATTTCGCTATTTTCAAAACCAACACATAAATAAAATATTTGTCATTTACAATACCAATAGCTCAAACTTTCGTAATGCGAGACCTATTGCATTGCAAATGCTTGTTTACTTTTAAACCCAGTTGTTTGGTACTTGCTTGCACTGACTTCTAATCTTGAACACCTTTTATCGGTGGTTTCAGACTGCCCATATGCCACTTACTTTTTTTTCATTATACTGGGTGATTTATAAACCCTTGGGAGTAATGTTTTCCACCTGCGCAGTTGCGCAAATATCAACAGTGTCAAGTGACATTTACCAACAAGCCAGACGCTGCTAGAACAGAAAAACTGCAAAAACACAAAGATGCGCAAGGTCACACGACCTAAGAAAGTGAGCCTTTGGTAAACAGAGATGCGGGCAAACAAAGGACGCGCAAGACTGGGAACAACATTAATTTCGACTAATATGTTTGAAAATGCAAGCTTTCTACTATGAAAAAATACATTCGAAATAACTACAATTCACTAAGGACTGTTTAACTTTGTTCAACACGTATGTTTTTAAAAATCAGATGTTTGATGGGCAGCATCCCTTGAAATTATGATTCCCTTTTAAACCCAGTTCCATGCTGCTTGCTTGCTTGCACTGACCTCTAACCTTTAGTGCATTTAATCTGGAAAAGATTGACCCTCTTCCTTTTAGAAGATGCAAAATAGATGCTTAATATTAATGGAGGGCCACCTGCGCTCTCTGTGCCCTCCACCACCTGCGCTCCCTGTGCCCTCCACCACCTGCGCTCTGTGCCCTCCACCACCTGCACTCCCTGTGCCCTCCACCACCTGTGCTCTCTATCCCCTCCACCTCCTCTCCCTGTGCCCTCCACCACCTCCTCTCTCTGGGCCCTCCGCCACCACCTCTCTCTGTGCCCTCCACCACCTCCTCTCTCATTGCCCTCCACCACCTCCTCTCTCATTGCCCTCCACCACCTCCTCTCTCTGTTCCCTCCAGCTCCCCTCTCTGTGCCCTCCACCCTCTGTGCCCTCCACCTCCTCTCTGTGCCCTCCACCACCTCCTCTCTCTGGGCCCAGCCACCACCTCTCTCTGGGCCCTCCACCATCTCCTCTCTCATTGCCCTCCACCACCTCCTCTCTCTGATCCCTCCACCACCTGCGCTCTATGTGCCCTCCACCACCTCCTCTCTCTGTGCCCTCCACCACCTCCTCTCTCTGTGCCCTCCACCACCCCCTCTCTCTGTGCCCTCCACCATCTGCGCTCTCTGTGCCCTCCACTACCTGCGCTCTCTGAGCCCTCCACCACCTGCGCTCTGAGCCCTCCACCACCTGCGCTCTCTGAGCCCTCCACCACCTGCGCTCCCTGTGCCCTCCACCACCTGCGCTCTGTGCCCTCCACCACCTGCACTCCCTGTGCCCTCCACCACCTGTGCTCTCTATCCCCTCCACCTCCTCTCTCTGTGCCCTCCACCCTCTGTGCCCTCCACCACCTCCTCTCTCTGTGCCCTCCACCACCTCCTCTCTCTGTGCCCCCCACCACCTGCGCTCTCTGTGCCCTCCACCACCTGTGCCCTCTGTGCCCTCCACCACCTGTACCCTCCACCTCCTCTCCCTCTGCCCTCCACCTCCTCTCCCTCTGCCCTCCACCTCCTCTCCCTGTGCCCTCCACCACCTCCTCTCTCTGGGCCCAGCCACCACCTCTCTCTGTGCCCTCCACCACCTCCTCTCTCATTGCCCTCCACCACCTCCTCTCTCTGTTCCCTCCACCACCTGCGCTCTATGTGCCCTCCACCACCTCCTCTCTCTGTGCCCTCCACCACCTCCTCTCTCTGTGCCCCTCACCACCTGCGCTCTCTGTGCCCTCCACCACCTGTGCCCTCCACCTACTCTCTCTGCCCTCCACCTCCTCTCCCTCTGCCCTCCACCCCCTCTCCCTGTGCCCTCCACCACCTCCTCTCTCTGGGCCCTCCGCCACCACCTCTCTCTGTGCCCTCCACCACCTCCTCTCTCATTGCCCTCCACCACCTCCTCTCTCATTGCCCTCCACCACCTCCTCTCTCTGTTCCCTCCAGCTCCCCTCTCTGTACCCTCCACCCTCTGTGCCCTCCACCTCCTCTCTGTGCCCTCCACCACCTCTTCTCTCTGTGCCCTCCACCACCTCTTCTGTCTGTGCCCATCACCACCTGCGCTCTCTGTGCCCTCCACCACCTCCTCTCTCTGTGCCCCCACCTTCTCTCCCTGTGGCTTCCACCACCACCTGCACTCCCTGTGCCCTCCACCACCTGTGCTCTCTATCCCCTCCACCTCCTCTCCCTGTGCCCTCCACCACCTCCTCTCTCTGGGCCCTCCGCCACCACCTCTCTCTGTGCCCTCCACCACCTCCTCTCTCATTGCCCTCCACCACCTCCTCTCTCATTGCCCTCCACCACCTCCTCTCTCTGTTCCCTCCAGCTCCCCTCTCTGTGCCCTCCACCCTCTGTGCCCTCCACCTCCTCTCTGTGCCCTCCACCACCTCCTCTCTCTGGGCCCAGCCACCACCTCTCTCTGTGCCCTCCACCACCTCCTCTCTCATTGCCCTCCACCACCTCCTCTCTCTGTTCCCTCCACCACCTGCGCTCTATGTGCCCTCCACCACCTCCTCTCTCTGTGCCCTCCACCACCCCCTCTCTCTGTGCCCTCCACCACCCCCTCTCTCTGTGCCCTCCACCATCTGCGCTCTCTGTGCCCTCCACTACCTGCGCTCTCTGAGCCCTCCACCACCTGCGCTCTCTGAGCCCTCCACCACCTGCGCTCCCTGTGCCCTCCACCACCTGCGCTCTGTGCCCTCCACCACCTGCGCTCTGTGCCCTCCACCACCTGCACTCCCTGTGCCCTCCACCACCTGTGCTCTCTATCCCATCCACCTCCTCTCTCTGTGCCCTCCACCCTCTGTGCCCTCCACCACCTCCTCTCTCTGTGCCCTCCACCACCTCCTCTCTCTGTGCCCCCCACCACCTGCGCTCTCTGTGCCCTCCACCACCTGTGCCCTCCACCTCCTCTCCCTCTGCCCTCCACCTCCTCTCCCTCTGCCCTCCACCTCCTCTCCCTGTGCCCTCCACCACCTCCTCTCTCTGGGCCCAGCCACCACCTCTCTCTGTGCCCTCCACCACCTCCTCTCTCATTGCCCTCCACCACCTCCTCTCTCTGTTCCCTCCACCACCTGCGCTCTATGTGCCCTCCACCACCTCCTCTCTCTGTGCCCTCCACCACCTCCTCTCTCTGTGCCCCTCACCACCTGCGCTCTCTGTGCCCTCCACCACCTGTGCCCTCCACCTACTCTCTCTGCCCTCCACCTCCTCTCCCTCTGCCCTCCACCTCCTCTCCCTGTGCCCTCCATCACCTCCTCTCTCTGGGCCCTCCGCCACCACCTCTCTCTGTGCCCTCCACCACCTCCTCTCTCATTGCCCTCCACCACCTCCTCTCTCATTGCCCTCCACCACCTCCTCTCTCATTGCCCTCCACCACCTCCTCTCTCTGTTCCCTCCACCACCTCCTCTCTCTGTTCCCTCCAGCTCCCCTCTCTGTGCCCTCCACCCTCTGTGCCCTCCACCTCCTCTCTGTGCCCTCCACCACCTCTTCTCTCTGTGCCCTCCACCACCTCTTCTGTCTGTGCCCATCACCACCTGCGCTCTCTGTGCCCTCCACCACCTCCTCTCTCTGTGCCCCCACCTTCTCTCCCTGTGGCTTCCACCACCTCCTCTCTCTGTGCCCCCACCTCCTCTCTCTGTGCCCTCCACCACCTCCTCTCTCTGTGCCCACCACCACCTGTGCCCTCCACCTCCTCTCTCTGTGCTCCCACCCCCTCTCCCTGTGGCTTCCACCACCTCCTCTCTCTGTGCCCTCCACCACCTCCTCTCTGTGCCCTCCACCACCGCCTCTCTCTGTGCCCTCCACCACCTCCTCTCTCTGTGCCCTCCACCACCTCCTCTCTCTGTGCCCTCCACCACCTCCTCTCTCATTGCCCTCCTCCACCACCTCCTCTCTCTGTGCCATTTACCACCCCATCTCTCTGCTCCCTCCACCACCTGTGCTCTCTTTGCCCTCCACCACCGGCGCTCTCTGAGCCCTCCACCACCTGCACTCTCTGAGCCCTCCACTTCTCTCTCTGTGCCCTCCACCTCCTCTCTCTGTCCCCTCCACCACCTGTGCTCTCTATGCCCCCTGCTCCTCTGTGTCCTTCACCTCCTCTCTCTCTGCCCTCGACCTCCTCTCTCTGTATCCTCCACATACTCTCTCTCTGCCCGCACCACCTGCGCTCTCTGTGCCCTCCACCTCCTCTCTCTGTGCCCTCTACCACCTCCTCTCTGTGCCCTCTACCACCTCCTCTCTCTGGGCCCTCCACCACCTCCTCTCTTTGTGCCCTCTTCAACCTGCGCTCTGTGCCCTCCACCACCTGCACTCTCTGCGCCCTCCACCACCTGCGCTCTCTGTGCCCTTTACCTCCTCTTTCTGTGCCCTCCACCACCTCCTCTCTCTGCCCTCCACCTCCTCTCCCCTGTGACCTCCACCAGCTGTGCTCTCTGTGCCCTCCACCCTCTGTGCCCTCCACCCTCTGTGCCCTCCACCACCTCCTCTCTCTGTGCTCTCCACCACCTGCGCTCTCTGTGTCCTCCACCACCTCCTCTCTCTGGGCCCTCCACTACCTCCTCTCTTTGTACCCTCCACCACCTGCACTCTCTGTGCCCTCCACCACCTGCACTCTCTGTGCCCTCCACCACCTGCACTCTCTGTGCCCTCCACCACCTGCACTCTCTGTGCACTCCACCACCTGCGCTCTGTGCCCTCCACCACCTGCGCTCTCTGTGCCCTTTACCTCCTCTCTCTGTGCCCTCCACCCCCTCCTCTCTCTGCCTTCCACTTCCTGTCCCCTGTGACCTCCACCACCTGTGCTCTCTGTGCCCTCCACCCTCTGTGCCCTCCACCACCTCCTCTCTCTGTGCCCTCCACTACCTCCTCTCTCTGTGCC